>NC_090654.1:5337408-5424908 GCF_040937935.1 Hyperolius riggenbachi | reverse complement strand
TGTAACATCATGCAGCTGCTGATTGGTGAGTGTGTAGTGTAACATCGTAGGGCTGCTGATTGGTGAGTGTGTAGTGTAACATCGTAGGGCTGCTGATTGGTGAGTGTGTAGTGTAACATCGTAGGGCTGCTGATTGGTGAGTGTGTAGTGTAACATCGTAGGGCTGCTGATTGGTGAGTGTGTAGTGTAACATCGTACAGCTGCTGATTGGTGAGTGTGTAGTGTAACATCGTACAGCTGCTGATTGGTGAGTGTGCAGTGTAACATTGTGCAGCTGCTGATTGGTGAGTGTGTAGTGTAACATCGTACAGCTGCTGATTGGTGAGTGTGTAGTATAACATCGTAGGGCTGCTGATTGGTGAGTGTGTAGTGTAACATCGTGCAGCTGCTGATTGGTGAGTGTGTGGTGTAACATCGTACAGCTGCTGATTGGTGAGTGTGCAGTGTAACATTGTACAGCTGCTGATTGGTGAATGTGTAGTGTAACATCGTGCAGCTGCTGATTGGTGAGTATGTAGTGTAACATCATGCAGCTGCTGATTGGTGAGTGTGTAGTGTAACATCGTAGGGCTGCTGATTGGTGAGTGTGTAGTGTAACATCGTAGGGCTGCTGATTGGTGAGTGTGTAGTGTAACATCGTAGGGCTGCTGATTGGTGAGTGTGTAGTGTAACATCGTAGGGCTGCTGATTGGTGAGTGTGTAGTGTAACATCGTACAGCTGCTGATTGGTGAGTGTGTAGTGTAACATCGTACAGCTGCTGATTGGTGAGTGTGCAGTGTAACATTGTGCAGCTGCTGATTGGTGAGTGTGTAGTGTAACATTGTGCAGCTGCTGATTGGTGAGTGTGTAGTATAACATCGTAGGGCTGCTGATTGGTGAGTGTGTAGTGTAACATCGTACAGCTGCTGATTGCTGAGTGTGTAGTATAACATCGTACAGCTGCTGATTGGTGAGTGTGTAGTGTAACATTGTACAGCTGCTGATTGGTGAGTGTGTAGTGTAACATTGTACAGCTGCTGATTGGTGAGTGTGTAGTGTAACATCGTACAGCTGCTGATTGGTGAGTGTGTAGTATAACCTCATACAGCTGCTGATTGGTGAGTGTGTAGTGTAACATCATACAGCTGCTGATTGGTGAGTGTGTAGTGTAACATCGTGCAGCTGCTGATTGGTGAGTGGGTAGTGTAACATTGTACAGCTGCTGATTGGTGAGTGTGTAGTATAACATTGTACAGCTGCTGATCGGTGAGTGTGTAGTGTAACATCGTACAGCCGGTGATTTGGTGAGAGTGTAGTATAACATCGTACAGCCGGTGATTTGGTGAGAGTGTAGTATAACATCGTACAGCCGCTGATTAGTGAGTGTGTAGTGTAACATCGTACAGCAGCTGATTGGTGAGTGTGTAGTGTAACATCGTGCAGCTGCTGATTGGTGAGAGTGTAGTGTAACATTGTGCAGCTGCTGATTGGTGAGCGTGTAGTGTAACATCGTACAGCCGCTGATTGGTGAGTGTGTAGTGTAACATCGTAGGGCCGCTGATTGGTGAGTGTGTAGTGTAACATCGTACAGCTGCTGATTGGTGAGTGTGTAGTATAACATCATACAGCTGCTGATTGGTGAGTGTGTAGTGTAACATCGTACAGCTGCTGATTGGTGAGTGTGTAGTGTAACATTGTGCAGCTGCTGATTGGTGTGTGTAGTGTAACATCGTACAGCTGCTGATTGGTGAGTGTGTAGTGTAACATCGTACAGCTGCTGATTGGTGAGTGTGTAGTGTAACATTGTACAGCTGCTGATTGGTGAGTGTGTAGTGTAATATTATACAGCTGCTGATTGGTGAGTGTGTATTGTAACATCGTACAGCTGCTGATTGGTGAGTGTGTAGTATAACATCATACAGCTGCTGATTGGTGAGTGTGTAGTATAACATCGTACAGCTGCTGATTGGTAAGTGTGTAGTGTAACATAGTACAGCAGCTGATTGGTGAGTGTGTAGTGTAACATCATACAGCAGCTGCTGATTGGTGAGTGTGTAGTGTAACATCGTACAGCTGCTGATTGGTGAGTGTGTAGTGTAACATAGTACAGCAGCTGATTGGTGAGTGTGTAGTGTAACATCGTACAGCTGCTGATTGGTGAGTGTGTAGTGTAACATTGTACAGCTGCTGATTGGTGAGTGTGTAGTGTAACATCGTACAGCTGCTGATTGGTGAGTGTAGTATAACATCGTACAGCCGCTGATTAGTGTGTGTAGTGTAACATAGTACAGCTGCTGATTGGTGAGTGTGTAGTGTAACATCGTACAGCAGCTGATTGGTGAGTGTGTAGTATAACATCGTACAGCTGCTGATTGGTGAGTGGGTAGTGTAACATTGTACAGCTGCTGATTGGTGAGTGTGTAGTATAACATTGTACAGCTGCTGATTGGTGAGTGTGTACTGTAACATTGTACAGCTGCTGATTGGTGAGTGTGTAGTGTAACATCGTACAGCTGCTGATTGGTGAGAGTGTAGTGTAACATCGTACAGCTGCTGATTGGTGAGTGTGTAGTGTAACATAGTACAGCTGCTGATTGGTGAGTGTGTAGTGTAACATCATACAGCTGCTGATTGGTGAGTGTGTAGTGTAACATCATACAGCTGCTGATTGGTGAGTGTGTAGTGTAACATCATACAGCTGCTGATTGGTGAGTGTGTAGTGTAACATTGTACAGCAGCTGATTGGTGAGTGTGTAGTATAACATCGTACAGCTGCTGATTGGTGAGTGTGTAGTGTAACATCGTACAGCTGCTGATTGGTGAGTGTGTAGTATACCATTGTGCAGCTGTTGATTGGTGAGTGTGTAGTGTAACATCGTACAGCCGCTGATTGGTGAGTGTAGTATAACATCGTACAGCCACTGATTAGTGAGTGTGTAGTGTAACATAGTACAGCTGCTGATTGGTGAGTGTGTAGTGTAACATCATACAGCTGCTGATTGGTGAGTGTGTAGTGTAACATCGTACAGCAGCTGATTGGTGAGTGTGTAGTATAACATCGTACAGCCGCTGATTAATGTGTGTAGTGTAACATAGTACAGCTGCTGATTGGTGAGTGTGTAGTGTAACATCGTACAGCTGCTGATTGGTGAGTGTGTAGTGTAACATCGTACAGCAGCTGATTGGTGAGTGTGTAGTGTAACATCGTACAGCTGTTGATTGGTGAGTGTGTAGTGTAACATTGTACAGCTGCTGATTGGTGAGTGTGTAGTGTAACATCGTACAGCTGCTGATTGGTGAGTGTGTACTGTAACATCGTGCAGCTGCTGATTGGTGAGTGTGTAGTGTAACATTGTGCAGCTGCTGATTGGTGTGTGTAGTGTAACATTGTGTAGCTGCTGATTGGTGAGTGTGTAGTGTAACATCGTGCAGCTGCTGATTGGTGAGTGTAGTATAACATCGTGCAGCTGCTGATTGGTGAGTGTGTAGTGTAACATCGTACAGCTGCTGATTGGTGAGTGTAGTATAACATCGTACAGCCGCTGATTAGTGTGTGTAGTGTAACATAGTACAGCTGCTGATTGGTGAGTGTGTAGTGTAACATCGTACAGCTGCTGATTGGTGAGTGTGTAGTATAACATCATACAGCTGCTGATTGGTGAGTGTGTAGTGTAACATCGTACAGCTGCTGATTGGTGAGTGTGCAGTGTAACATTGTGCAGCCGCTGATTGGTGAGTGTGTAGTGTAACTTTGTACAGCCGCTGATTGGGGAGTGTGTAGTGTAACATCGTACAGCTGCTGATTGGTGAGTGTGTAGGGTAACATCGTACAGCTGCTGATTGGTGAGTGTGTAGTGTAACATTGTACAGCTGCTGATTGGTGAGTGTGTAGTATAACATTGTGCAGCTGCTGATTGGTGAGTGTGTAGTGTAACATTGTACAGCTGCTGATTAGTGAGTGTGTAGTGTAACATTATACAGCTGCTGATTGGTGAGTGTGTAGTATAACCTCATACAGCTGCTGATTGGTGAGTGTGTAGTCTAACATCGTACAGCTGCTGATTGGTGAGTGTGTAGTGTAACATTGTGCAGCTGTTGATTGGTGAGTGTGTAGTGTAACATAGTACAGCTGCTGATTGGTGAGTGTGTAGTGTAACATCGTACAGCTGCTGATTGGTGAGTGTGTAGTGTAACATCGTACAGCTGCTGATTGGTGAGTGTGTACTGTAAAATCGTACAGCTGCTGATTGGTGAGTGTGTACTGTAACATCGTGCAGCTGCTGATTGGTGAGTGTGTAGTGTAACATTGTGCAGCTGCTGATTGGTGTGTGTAGTGTAACATCGTACAGCTGCTGATTGGTGAGTGTGTAGTATAACATTGTGCAGCTGCTGATTGGTGAGTGTGTAGTATAACATCGTGCAGCTGCTGATTGGTGAGTGTAGTATAACATCGTGCAGCTGCTGATTGGTGAGTGTGTAGTGTAACATCGTGCAGCTGCTGATTGGTGAGTGTAGTATAACATCGTGCAGCTGCTGATTAGTGTGTGTAGTGTAACATAGTACAGCTGCTGATTGGTGAGTGTGTAGTGTAACATCGTACAGCTGCTGATTGGTGAGTGTGTAGTATAACATTGTACAGCTGCTGATCGGTGAGTGTGTAGTGTAACATCGTACAGCTGCTGATTGGTGAGTGTGTAGTGTAACATTGTACAGCTGCTGATTGGTGAGTGTGTAGTATAACATTGTACTGCTGCTGATTGGTGAGTGTGTACTGTAACATTGTACAGCTGCTGATTGGTGAGTGTGTAGTGTAACATCGTACAGCTGCTGATTGGTGAGTGTAGTGTAACATCGTACAGCTGCTGATTGGTGAGAGTGTAGTGTAACATCGTACAGCTGCTGATTGGTGAGTGTGTAGTATAACATCATACAGCTGCTGATTGGTGAGTGTGTAGTGTAACATCATACAGCTGCTGATTGGTGTGTGTAGTGTAACATCGTACAGCTGCTGATTGGTGAGTGTGTAGTATAACATTGTGCAGCTGCTGATTGGTGAGTGTGTAGTGTAACATTGTACAGCCGCTGATTGGGGAGTGTGTAGTGTAACATCGTACAGCTGCTGATTGGTGAGTGTGTAGGGTAACATCGTACAGCTGCTGATTGGTGAGTGTGTAGTGTAACATTGTACAGCTGCTGATTGGTGAGTGTGTAGTATAACATTGTGCAGCTGCTGATTGGTGAGTGTAGTATAACATTGTACAGCTGCTGATTGGTGAGTGTGTAGTGTAACATTGTACAGCTGCTGATTAGTGAGTGTGTAGTGTAACATTATACAGCTGCTGATTGGTGAGTGTGTAGTATAACCTCATACAGCTGCTGATTGGTGAGTGTGTAGTGTAACATTGTGCAGCTGTTGATTGGTGAGTGTGTAGTGTAACATCGTACAGCCGCTGATTAGTGAGTGTGTAGTGTAACATCGTACAGCTGCTGATTGGTGAGTGTGTAGTGTAACATAGTACAGCTGCTGATTGGTGAGTGTGTAGTGTAACATCGTACAGCTGCTGATTGGTGAGTGTGTAGTATAACATCGTACAGCTGCTGATTGGTGAGTGTGTACTGTAACATCGTACAGCTGCTGATTGGTGAGTGTGTACTGTAACATCGTGCAGCTGCTGATTGGTGAGTGTGTAGTGTAACATTGTGCAGCTGCTGATTGGTGTGTGTAGTGTAACATCGTACAGCTGCTGATTGGTGAGTGTGTAGTATAACATCGTGCAGCTGCTGATTGGTGAGTGTAGTATAACATCGTGCAGCTGCTGATTGGTGAGTGTGTAGTGTAACATCGTGCAGCTGCTGATTGGTGAGTGTGTAGTGTAACATCGTACAGCTGCTGATTGGTGAGTGTGTAGTATAACATTGTACAGCTGCTGATCGGTGAGTGTGTAGTGTAACATCGTACAGCTGCTGATTGGTGAGTGTGTAGTGTAACATTGTACAGCTGCTGATTGGTGAGTGTGTAGTATAACATTGTACTGCTGCTGATTGGTGAGTGTGTACTGTAACATTGTACAGCTGCTGATTGGTGAGTGTGTAGTGTAACATCGTACAGCTGCTGATTGGTGAGTGTAGTGTAACATCGTACAGCTGCTGATTGGTGAGAGTGTAGTGTAACATCGTACAGCTGCTGATTGGTGAGTGTGTAGTATAACATCATACAGCTGCTGATTGGTGAGTGTGTAGTGTAACATCATACAGCTGCTGATTGGTGTGTGTAGTGTAACATCGTACAGCTGCTGATTGGTGAGTGTGTAGTATAACATTGTGCAGCTGCTGATTGGTGAGTGTAGTATAACATTGTGCAGCTGCTGATTGGTGAGTGTGTAGTGTAACATTGTACAGCCGCTGATTGGGGAGTGTGTAGTGTAACATCGTACAGCTGCTGATTGGTGAGTGTGTAGGGTAACATTGTACAGCTGCTGATTGGTGAGTGTGTAGGGTAACATTGTACAGCTGCTGATTGGTGAGTGTGTAGGGTAACATCGTGCAGCTGCTGATTGGTGAGTGTAGTATAACATCGTGCAGCTGCTGATTGGTGAGTGTGTAGTGTAACATCGTGCAGCTGCTGATTGGTGAGTGTAGTATAACATCGTGCAGCTGCTGATTGGTGAGTGTGTAGTATAACATCGTACAGCCGCTGATTGGTGAGTGGGTAGTGTAACATTGTACAGCTGCTGATTGGTGAGTGTGTACTGTAACATTGTACAGCTGCTGATTGGTGAGTGTGTAGTGTAACATCGTACAGCTGCTGATTGGTGAGAGTGTAGTGTAACATCGTACAGCTGCTGATTGGTGAGAGTGTAGTGTAACATCGTACAGCTGCTGATTGGTGAGTGTGTAGTATAACATCATACAGCTGCTGATTAGTGAGTGTGTAGTATAACATCATACAGCTGCTGATTGGTGAGTGTGTAGTGTAACATCATACAGCTGCTGATTGGTGAGTGTGTAGTGTAACATCGTACAGCTGCTGATTGGTGAGTGTGTAGTGTAACATCGTACAGCTGCTGATTGGTGAGTGTGTAGTGTAACATCGTACAGCCGCTGATTGGTGAGTGTGTAGTGTAACATTGTGTAGCTGCTGATTGGTGAGTGTGTAGTGTAACATTGTGTAGCTGCTGATTGGTGAGTGTTTAGTATAATATCGTACAGCAGCTGATTGGTGAGTGTGTAGTGTAACATCGTACAGCTGCTGATTGGTGAGTGTGTAGTGTAACATCGTACAGCTGCTGATTGGTGAGTGTGTAGTGTAACATCGTACAGCTGCTGATTGGTGAGTGTGTAGTGTAACATCATACAGCTGCTGATTGGTGAGTGTGTAGTGTAACATCGTACAGCTGCTGATTGGTGAGTGGGTAGTGTAACATTGTACAGCAGCTGATTGGTGAGTGTGCAGTGTAACATCGTACAGCTGCTGATTGGTGAGTGTGTAGTGTAACATCGTACAGCAGCTGATTGGTGAGTGTGTAGTGTAACATCGTACAGCTGCTGATTGGTGAGTGTGTAGTGTAACATCGTACAGCTGCTGATTGGTGAGTGTGTAGTGTAACATCGTGCAGCCGCTGATTGGTGAGTGTGTAGTGTAACATTGTACAGTTGCTGATTGGTGAGTGTGTAGTGTAACATCGTACAGCTGCTGATTGGTGAGTGTGTAGTGTAACATCGTACAGCTGCTGATTGGTGAGTGTAGTGTAACATCGTGCAGCTGTTGATTGGTGAGTGTGTAGTGTAACATCGTACAGCCGCTGATTGGTGAGTGTAGTATAACATCGTACAGCCACTGATTAGTGAGTGTGTAGTGTAACATAGTACAGCTGCTGATTGGTGAGTGTGTAGTGTAACATCATACAGCCGCTGATTGGTGAGTGTGTAGTGTAACATCGTACAGCCGCTGATTAGTGAGTGTGTAGTGTAACATAGTACAGCTGCTGATTGGTGAGTGTGTAGTGTAACATCATACAGCTGCTGATTGGTGAGTGTGTAGTGTAACATCGTACAGCAGCTGATTGGTGAGTGTGTAGTATAACATCGTACAGCCGCTGATTAGTGAGTGTGTAGTGTAACATAGTACAGCTGCTGATTGGTGAGTGTGTAGTGTAACATCGTACAGCTGCTGATTGGTGAGTGTGTAGTGTAACATCGTACAGCTGCTGATTGGTGAGTGTAGTATAACATCGTACAGCCGCTGATTAGTGAGTGTGTAGTGTAACATAGTACAGCTGCTGATTGGTGAGTTTGTAGTGTAACATTGTACAGCTGCTGATTGGTGAGTGTGTAGTGTAACATCGTACAGCTGCTGATTGGTGAGTGTGTACTGTAACATCGTGCAGCTGCTGATTGGTGAGTGTGTAGTGTAACATCATACAGCTGCTGATTGGTGAGTGTGTAGTATAACATCGTACAGCTGCTGATTGGTGAGTGTGTAGTATAACATCGTACAGCTGCTGATTGGTGAGTGTGTAGTGTAACATTGTACAGCTGCTGATTGGTGAGTGTGTAGTGTAACATCGTACAGCTGCTGATTGGTGAGTGTGTACTGTAACATCGTGCAGCTGCTGATTGGTGAGTGTGTAGTGTAACATTGTGCAGCTGCTGATTGGTGTGTGTAGTGTAACATCGTACAGCTGCTGATTGGTGAGTGTGTAGTATAACATTGTGCAGCTGCTGATTGGTGAGTGGGTAGTGTAACATTGTACAGCTGCTGATTGGTGAGTGTGTAGTATAACATTGTACAGCTGCTGATTGGTGAGTGTGTAGTGTAACATTGTACAGCTGCTGATTGGTGAGTGGGTAGTGTAACATTGTACAGCTGCTGATTGGTGAGTGTAGTATAACATCGTGCAGCTGCTGATTGGTGAGTGTGTAGTATAACATCATACAGCTGCTGATTAGTGAGTGTGTAGTGTAACATCGTACAGCTGCTGATTGGTGAGTGTGTAGTGTAACATCGTACAGCTGCTGATTGGTGAGTGTGTCGTATAACATCGTACAGCTGCTGATTGGTTAGTGTGTAGTGTAACATCGTACAGCTGCTGATTGGTGAGTGTGTAGTGTAACATCGTACAGCTGCTGATTGGTGAGTGTGTAGGGTAGCATCGTGCAGCTGCTGATTGGTGAGTGTGTAGTGTAACATTGTACAGCTGCTGATTGGTGAGTGTAGTATAACATCGTGCAGCTGCTGATTGGTGAGTGTGTAGTGTAACATCGTACAGCTGCTGATTGGTGAGTGTGTACATTGTACAGCTGCTGATTGGTGAGTGTGTAGTATAACATCGTACAGCTGCTGATTGGTGAGTGTGTAGTGTAACATTGTACAGCTGCTGATTGGTGAGTGTGTAGTGTAACATCGTACAGCTGCTGATTGGTGAGTGTGTACTGTAACATCGTGCAGCTGCTGATTGGTGAGTGTGTAGTGTAACATTGTACAGTTGCTGATTGGTGAGTGTGTAGTGTAACATCGTACAGCTGCTGATTGGTGAGTGTGTATTGTAACATTATACAGCTGCTGATTGGTGAGTGTGTAGTGTAACATCGTACAGCTGCTGATTGGTGAGTGTGTAGTGTAACATCGTACAGCTGCTGATTGGTGAGTGTGTAGTGTAACATTGTGCAGCTGTTGATTGGTGAGTGTGTAGTGTAACATCGTACAGCCGCTGATTGGTGAGTGTAGTATAACATCGTACAGCCACTGATTAGTGAGTGTGTAGTGTAACATAGTACAGCTGCTGATTGGTGAGTGTGTAGTGTAACATCATACAGCTGCTGATTGGTGAGTGTGTAGTGTAACATCGTACAGCAGCTGATTGGTGAGTGTGTAGTATAACATCGTACAGCCGCTGATTAGTGAGTGTGTAGTGTAACATAGTACAGCTGCTGATTGGTGAGTGTGTAGTGTAACATCATACAGCTGCTGATTGGTGAGTGTGTAGTGTAACATCGTACAGCAGCTGATTGGTGAGTGTGTAGTATAACATCGTACAGCCGCTGATTAGTGAGTGTGTAGTGTAACATAGTACAGCTGCTGATTGGTGAGTGTGTAGTGTAACATCGTACAGCTGCTGATTGGTGAGTGTGTAGTGTAACATCGTACAGCTGCTGATTGGTGAGTGTAGTATAACATCGTACAGCCGCTGATTAGTGAGTGTGTAGTGTAACATAGTACAGCTGCTGATTGGTGAGTGTGTAGTGTAACATTGTACAGCTGCTGATTGGTGAGTGTGTAGTGTAACATCGTACAGCTGCTGATTGGTGAGTGTGTACTGTAACATCGTGCAGCTGCTGATTGGTGAGTGTGTAGTGTAACATCATACAGCTGCTGATTGGTGAGTGTGTAGTATAACATCGTACAGCTGCTGATTGGTGAGTGTGTAGTATAACATCGTACAGCTGCTGATTGGTGAGTGTGTAGTGTAACATCGTACAGCTGCTGATTGGTGAGTGTGTACTGTAACATCGTGCAGCTGCTGATTGGTGAGTGTGTAGTGTAACATTGTACAGCTGCTGATTGGTGAGTGTGTAGTGTAACATCGTACAGCTGCTGATTGGTGAGTGTGTACTGTAACATCGTGCAGCTGCTGATTGGTGAGTGTGTACTGTAACATCGTACAGCTGCTGATTGGTGAGTGTGTAGTGTAACATTGTACAGCTGCTGATTGGTGAGTGGGTAGTGTAACATTGTACAGCTGCTGATTGGTGAGTGTAGTATAACATCGTGCAGCTGCTGATTGGTGAGTGTGTAGTATAACATCATACAGCTGCTGATTGGTGAGTGTGTAGTGTAACATCGTGCAGCTGCTGATTGGTGAGTGTGCAGTGTAACATCGTGCAGCTGCTGATTGGTGAGTGTGTAGTATAACATTGTGCAGCTGCTGATTGGTGAGTGTGTAGTATAACATTGTACAGCTGCTGATTGGTGAGTGTGTAGTGTAACATCGTACAGCTGCTGATTGGTGAGTGTGTAGTGTAACATCGTACAGCTGCTGATTGGTGAGTGTAGTATAACATCGTACAGCCGCTGATTAGTGAGTGTGTAGTGTAACATAGTACAGCTGCTGATTGGTGAGTGTGTAGTGTAACATCGTACAGCTGCTGATTGGTGAGTGTGTAGTGTAACATCGTGCAGCTGCTGATTGGTGAGTGGGTAGTGTAACATCGTAGGGCCGCTGATTGGTGAGTGTGTAGTGTAACATCGTACAGCTGCTGATTGGTGAGTGTGTAGTGTAACATTGTGCAGCTGCTGATTGGTGAGTGTGTAGTGTAACATTGTGCAGCTGCTGATTGGTGAGTGTGTAGTATATCGTACAGCTGCTGATTGGTGAGAGTGTAGTGTAACATTGTGCAGCTGCTGATTGGTGAGTGTGTAGTATATCGTACAGCTGCTGATTGGTGAGTGTGTAGTGTAACATCGTACAGCTGCTGATTGGTGAGTGTGTAGTGTAACATCGTACAGCTGCTGATTGGTGAGTGTGTAGTGTAACATTTTACAGCTGCTGATTGGGGAGTGTGTAGTGTAACATAGTACAGCTGCTGATTGGTGAGTGTGTAGTGTAACATCGTACAGCTGCTGATTGGGGAGTGTGTAGTGTAACATAGTACAGCTGCTGATTGGTGAGTGTGTAGTGTAACATCGTACAGCTGCTGATTGGTGAGTGTGTAGTGTAACATTTTACAGCTGCTGATTGGGGAGTGTGTAGTGTAACATAGTACAGCTGCTGATTGGTGAGTGTGTAGTGTAACATCGTACAGCTGCTGATTGGTGAGAGTGTAGTGTAACATCGTACAGCTGCTGATTGGTGAGTGTGTAGTGTAACATCGTACAGCTGCTGATTGGTGAGTGTGTAGTATAACATTGTGCAGCTGCTGATTGGGGAGTGTGTAGTGTAACATAGTACAGCTGCTGATTGGTGAGTGTGTAGTGTAACATCGTACAGCTGCTGATTGGTGAGTGTAGTATAACATCGTACAGCCGCTGATTAGTGAGTGTGTAGTGTAACATAGTACAGCTGCTGATTGGTGAGTGTGTAGTGTAACATTGTACAGCTGCTGATTGGTGAGTGTGTAGTGTAACATCGTACAGCTGCTGATTGGTGAGTGTGTACTGTAACATCGTGCAGCTGCTGATTGGTGAGTGTGTAGTGTAACATCATACAGCTGCTGATTGGTGAGTGTGTAGTATAACATCGTACAGCTGCTGATTGGTGAGTGTGTAGTATAACATCGTACAGCTGCTGATTGGTGAGTGTGTAGTGTAACATTGTACAGCTGCTGATTGGTGAGTGTGTAGTGTAACATCGTACAGCTGCTGATTGGTGAGTGTGTACTGTAACATCGTGCAGCTGCTGATTGGTGAGTGTGTAGTGTAACATTGTGCAGCTGCTGATTGGTGTGTGTAGTGTAACATCGTACAGCTGCTGATTGGTGAGTGTGTAGTATAACATTGTGCAGCTGCTGATTGGTGAGTGGGTAGTGTAACATTGTGCAGCTGCTGATTGGTGAGTGTGTAGTGTAACATTGTGCAGCTGCTGATTGGTGAGTGTGTAGTATATCGTACAGCTGCTGATTGGTGAGAGTGTAGTGTAACATTGTGCAGCTGCTGATTGGTGAGTGTGTAGTATATCGTACAGCTGCTGATTGGTGAGTGTGTAGTGTAACATCGTACAGCTGCTGATTGGTGAGTGTGTAGGGTAGCATCGTGCAGCTGCTGATTGGTGAGTGTGTAGTGTAACATTGTACAGCTGCTGATTGGTGAGTGTAGTATAACATCGTGCAGCTGCTGATTGGTGAGTGTGTAGTGTAACATCGTACAGCTGCTGATTGGTGAGTGTGTACATTGTACAGCTGCTGATTGGTGAGTGTGTAGTATAACATCGTACAGCTGCTGATTGGTGAGTGTGTAGTGTAACATCGTACAGCTGCTGATTGGTGAGTGTGTAGTGTAACATTGTACAGCTGCTGATTGGTGAGTGTGTAGTGTAACATCGTACAGCTGCTGATTGGTGAGTGTGTACTGTAACATCGTGCAGCTGCTGATTGGTGAGTGTGTAGTGTAACATTGTACAGTTGCTGATTGGTGAGTGTGTAGTGTAACATTGTACAGCTGCTGATTAGTGAGTGTGTATTGTAACATTATACAGCTGCTGATTGGTGAGTGTGTAGTGTAACATCGTACAGCTGCTGATTGGTGAGTGTGTAGTGTAACATCGTACAGCTGCTGATTGGTGAGTGTGTAGTGTAACATCGTACAGCTGCTGATTGGTGAGTGTGTAGTGTAACATTGTGCAGCTGTTGATTGGTGAGTGTGTAGTGTAACATCGTACAGCCGCTGATTGGTGAGTGTAGTATAACATCGTACAGCCACTGATTAGTGAGTGTGTAGTGTAACATAGTACAGCTGCTGATTGGTGAGTGTGTAGTGTAACATCATACAGCTGCTGATTGGTGAGTGTGTAGTGTAACATCGTACAGCAGCTGATTGGTGAGTGTGTAGTATAACATCGTACAGCCGCTGATTAGTGAGTGTGTAGTGTAACATAGTACAGCTGCTGATTGGTGAGTGTGTAGTGTAACATCATACAGCTGCTGATTGGTGAGTGTGTAGTGTAACATCGTACAGCAGCTGATTGGTGAGTGTGTAGTATAACATCGTACAGCCGCTGATTAGTGAGTGTGTAGTGTAACATAGTACAGCTGCTGATTGGTGAGTGTGTAGTGTAACATCATACAGCTGCTGATTGGTGAGTGTGTAGTGTAACATCGTACAGCAGCTGATTGGTGAGTGTGTAGTATAACATCGTACAGCCGCTGATTAGTGAGTGTGTAGTGTAACATAGTACAGCTGCTGATTGGTGAGTGTGTAGTGTAACATCGTACAGCTGCTGATTGGTGAGTGTGTAGTGTAACATCGTACAGCTGCTGATTGGTGAGTGTAGTATAACATCGTACAGCCGCTGATTAGTGAGTGTGTAGTGTAACATAGTACAGCTGCTGATTGGTGAGTGTGTAGTGTAACATTGTACAGCTGCTGATTGGTGAGTGTGTAGTGTAACATCGTACAGCTGCTGATTGGTGAGTGTGTACTGTAACATCGTGCAGCTGCTGATTGGTGAGTGTGTAGTGTAACATCATACAGCTGCTGATTGGTGAGTGTGTAGTGTAACATTGTACAGCTGCTGATTGGTGAGTGTGTAGTGTAACATCGTACAGCTGCTGATTGGTGAGTGTGTACTGTAACATCGTGCAGCTGCTGATTGGTGAGTGTGTACTGTAACATCGTGCAGCTGCTGATTGGTGAGTGTGTAGTGTAACATTGTGCAGCTGCTGATTGGTGTGTGTAGTGTAACATCGTACAGCTGCTGATTGGTGAGAGTGTAGTGTAACATCGTACAGCTGCTGATTGGTGAGAGTGTAGTGTAACATAGTACAGCTGCTGATTGGTGAGTGTGTAGTGTAACATCGTACAGCTGCTGATTGGTGAGAGTGTAGTGTAACATCGTACAGCTGCTGATTGGTGAGTGTGTAGTGTAACATCGTACAGCTGCTGATTGGTGAGTGTGTAGTATAACATTGTACAGCTGCTGATTGGTGAGAGTGTAGTGTAACATCGTACAGCTGCTGATTGGTGAGTGGGTAGTGTAACATTGTACAGCTGCTGATTGGTGAGTGTGTAGTATAACATTGTACAGCTGCTGATTGGTGAGTGTGTAGTGTAACATCATACAGCTGCTGATTGAGTGTGTAGTGTAACATCGTACAGCTGCTGATTGGTGAGTGTGTACATTGTACAGCTGCTGATTGGTGAGTGTGTAGTGTAACATCATACAGCTGCTGATTGGTGAGTGTGTAGTGTAACATCGTACAGCTGCTGATTGGTGAGTGTGTAGTGTAACATCGTACAGCTGCTGATTGGTGAGTGTGTAGGGTAGCATCGTGCAGCTGCTGATTGGTGAGTGTGTAGTGTAACATTGTACAGCTGCTGATTGGTGAGTGTAGTATAACATCGTGCAGCTGCTGATTGGTGAGTGTGTAGTATAACATCATACAGCTGCTGATTAGTGAGTGTGTAGTGTAACATCGTGCAGCTGCTGATTGGTGAGTGTGTAGTATAACATTGTGCAGCTGCTGATTGGTGAGTGTGTAGTATAACATTGTACAGCTGCTGATTGGTGAGTGTGTAGTGTAACATCGTACAGCTGCTGATTGGTGAGTGTGTAGTATAACATTGTACAGCTGCTGATTGGTGAGTGTGTAGTGTAACATCGTGCAGCTGCTGATTGGTGAGTGGGTAGTGTAACATCGTAGGGCCGCTGATTGGTGAGTGTGTAGTGTAACATCGTACAGCTGCTGATTGGTGAGTGTGTAGTGTAACATTGTGCAGCTGCTGATTGGTGAGTGTGTAGTGTAACATTGTGCAGCTGCTGATTGGTGAGTGTGTAGTATATCGTACAGCTGCTGATTGGTGAGAGTGTAGTGTAACATTGTGCAGCTGCTGATTGGTGAGTGTGTAGTATATCGTACAGCTGCTGATTGGTGAGTGTGTAGTGTAACATCGTACAGCTGCTGATTGGTGAGTGTGTAGTGTAACATCGTACAGCTGCTGATTGGTGAGTGTGTAGTGTAACATTTTACAGCTGCTGATTGGGGAGTGTGTAGTGTAACATAGTACAGCTGCTGATTGGTGAGTGTGTAGTGTAACATCGTACAGCTGCTGATTGGGGAGTGTGTAGTGTAACATAGTACAGCTGCTGATTGGTGAGTGTGTAGTGTAACATCGTACAGCTGCTGATTGGTGAGTGTGTAGTGTAACATTTTACAGCTGCTGATTGGGGAGTGTGTAGTGTAACATAGTACAGCTGCTGATTGGTGAGTGTGTAGTGTAACATCGTACAGCTGCTGATTGGTGAGAGTGTAGTGTAACATCGTACAGCTGCTGATTGGTGAGTGTGTAGTGTAACATCGTACAGCTGCTGATTGGTGAGTGTGTAGTATAACATTGTGCAGCTGCTGCTTGGTGAGTGGGTAGTGTAACATTGTACAGCTGCTGATTGGTGAGTGTGTAGTATAACATTGTACAGCTGCTGATTGGTGAGTGTGTAGTGTAACATCGTACAGCTGCTGATTGGTGAGTGTGTCGTATAACATCGTACAGCTGCTGATTGGTGAGTGTGTCGTATAACATCGTACAGCTGCTGATTGGTTAGTGTGTAGTGTAACATCGTACAGCTGCTGATTGGTGAGTGTGTAGTGTAACATTGTACAGCTGCTGATTGGTTAGTGTGTAGTGTAACATCGTACAGCTGCTGATTGGTGAGTGTGTAGTGTAACATTGTACAGCTGCTGATTGGTGAGTGGGTAGTGTAACATTGTACAGCTGCTGATTGGTGAGTGTGTAGTATAACATTGTGCAGCTGCTGATTGGTGAGTGGGTAGTGTAACATTGTACAGCTGCTGATTGGTGAGTGTGTAGTATAACATTGTACAGCTGCTGATTGGTGAGTGTGTAGTGTAACATCGTACAGCTGCTGATTGGTGAGTGTGTCGTATAACATCGTACAGCTGCTGATTGGTGAGTGTGTCGTATAACATCGTACAGCTGCTGATTGGTGAGTGTGTCGTATAACATCGTACAGCTGCTGATTGGTGAGTGTGTAGTGTAATATTGTACAGCTGCTGATTGGTGAGTGTGTAGTGTAACATTGTACAGCTGCTGATTGGTGAGTGTGTAGTGTAACATTGTACAGCTGCTGATTGGTGAGTGTGTAGTGTAACATCGTGCAGCTGCTGATTGGTGAGTGTGTAGTATAACATTGTACAGCTGCTGATTGGTGAGTGTGTAGTGTAACATAGTACAGCTGCTGATTGGGGAGTGTGTAGTGTAACATTGTACAGCTGCTGATTGGTGAGTGTGTAGTGTAACATCGTACAGCTGCTGATTGGTGAGTGTGTAGTGTAACATTGTACAGCTGCTGATTGGTGAGTGTGTAGTGTAACATCGTACAGCTGCTGATTGGTGAGTGTGTAGTGTAACATTGTACAGCTGCTGATTGGTGAGTGTGTAGTGTAACATTGTACAGCTGCTGATTGGTGAGTGTAGTATAACATCGTGCAGCTGCTGATTGGTGAGTGTGTAGTGTAACATCGTACAGCCGCTGATTGGTGAGTGTGTAGTATAACATCGTACAGCCGCTGATTAGTGAGTGTGTAGTGTAACATAGTACAGCTGCTGATTGGTGAGTGTGTAGTGTAACATCATACAGCTGCTGATTGGTGAGTGTGTAGTGTAACATCGTACAGCAGCTGATTGGTGAGTGTGTAGTATAACATCGTACAGCCGCTGATTAGTGAGTGTGTAGTGTAACATAGTACAGCTGCTGATTGGTGAGTGTGTAGTGTAACATCGTACAGCTGCTGATTGGTGAGTGTGTAGTGTAACATCGTACAGCTGCTGATTGGTGAGTGTGTAGTGTAACATCGTACAGCTGCTGATTGGTGAGTGTGTATTGTAACATTATACAGCTGCTGATTGGTGAGTGTGTAGTATAACATCGTACAGCTGCTGATTGGTGAGTGTGTAGTGTAACATCGTACAGCTGCTGATTGGTGAGTGTGTAGTGTAACATTGTGCAGCTGTTGATTGGTGAGTGTGTAGTGTAACATCGTACAGCCGCTGATTGGTGAGTGTAGTATAACATCGTACAGCCACTGATTAGTGAGTGTGTAGTGTAACATAGTACAGCTGCTGATTGGTGAGTGTGTAGTGTAACATCATACAGCTGCTGATTGGTGAGTGTGTAGTGTAACATCGTACAGCAGCTGATTGGTGAGTGTGTAGTATAACATCGTACAGCCGCTGATTGGGGAGTGTGTAGTGTAACATCGTACAGCTGCTGATTGGTGAGTGTAGTATAACATCGTACAGCCGCTGATTAGTGAGTGTGTAGTGTAACATAGTACAGCTGCTGATTGGTGAGTGTGTAGTGTAACATCGTACAGCAGCTGATTGGTGAGTGTGTAGTATAACATCGTACAGCTGCTGATTGGTGAGTGTGTAGTGTAACATCGTTCAGCAGCTGATTGGTGAGTGTGTAGTATAACATCGTACAGCTGTTGATTGGTGAGTGTGTAGTGTAACATTGTACAGCTGCTGATTGGTGAGTGTGTAGTGTAACATCGTACAGCTGCTGATTGGTGAGTGTGTACTGTAACATCGTGCAGCTGCTGATTGGTGAGTGTGTAGTGTAACATTGTGCAGCTGCTGATTGGTGTGTGTAGTGTAACATCGTACAGCTGCTGATTGGTGAGTGTGTAGTGTAACATCGTACAGCTGCTGATTGGTGAGTGTGTAGTGTAACATCGTACAGCAGCTGATTGGTGAGTGTGTAGTATAACATCGTACAGCTGCTGATTGGTGAGTGTGTAGTGTAACATTGTACAGCTGCTGATTGGTGAGTGTGTAGTGTAACATCGTACAGCTGCTGATTGGTGAGTGGGTAGTGTAACATTGTGCAGCTGCTGATTGGTGAGTGGGTAGTGTAACATTGTACAGCTGCTGATTGGTGAGTGTGTAGTATAACATTGTACAGCTGCTGATTGGTGAGTGTGTAGTGTAACATCGTACAGCTGCTGATTGGTGAGTGTGTAGTATAACATCGTACAGCTGCTGATTGGTGAGTGTGTAGTATAACATCGTACAGCTGCTGATTGGTGAGTGTGTCGTATAACATCGTACAGCTGCTGATTGGTTAGTGTGTAGTGTAACATCGTACAGCTGCTGATTGGTGAGTGTGTAGGGTAGCATCGTGCAGCTGCTGATTGGTGAGTGTGTAGTGTAACATTGTACAGCTGCTGATTGGTGAGTGTAGTATAACATCGTGCAGCTGCTGATTGGTGAGTGTGTAGTATAACATCATACAGCTGCTGATTAGTGAGTGTGTAGTATATCGTACAGCTGCTGATTGGTGAGAGTGTAGTGTAACATTGTGCAGCTGCTGATTGGTGAGTGTGTAGTATATCGTATAGCTGCTGATTGGTGAGTGTGTAGTGTAACATTTTACAGCTGCTGATTGGGGAGTGTGTAGTGTAACATAGTACAGCTGCTGATTGGGGAGTGTGTAGTGTAACATCGTACAGCTGCTGATTGGTGAGTGTGTAGTGTAACATCGTGCAGCTGCTGATTGGTGAGTGTGTAGTGTAACATCGTACAGCTGCTGATTGGGGAGTGTGTAGTGTAACATCGTACAGCTGCTGATTGGTGAGTGTGTAGTGTAACATCGTACAGCTGCTGATTGGTGAGTGTGTAGTATAACATCGTACAGCCGCTGATTAGTGAGTGTGTAGTGTAACATAGTACAGCTGCTGATTGGTGAGTGTGTAGTGTAACATCATACAGCTGCTGATTGGTGAGTGTGTAGTGTAACATCGTACAGCAGCTGATTGGTGAGTGTGTAGTATAACATCGTACAGCCGCTGATTAGTGAGTGTGTAGTGTAACATAGTACAGCTGCTGATTGGTGAGTGTGTAGTGTAACATCATACAGCTGCTGATTGGTGAGTGTGTAGTGTAACATCGTACAGCAGCTGATTGGTGAGTGTGTAGTATAACATCGTACAGCTGCTGATTGGTGAGTGTGTAGTGTAACATCGTACAGCTGCTGATTGGGGAGTGTGTAGTGTAACATCGTACAGCTGCTGATTGGTGAGTGTGTAGTGTAACATCGTACAGCTGCTGATTGGTGAGTGTGTAGTATAACATTGTACAGCTGCTGATTGGTGAGTGTGTAGTGTAACATCGTACAGCAGCTGATTGGTGAGTGTGTAGTATAACATCGTACAGCCGCTGATTAGTGAGTGTGTAGTGTAACATCGTGCAGCTGCTGATTGGTGAGTGTGTAGTGTAACATCGTACAGCTGCTGATTGGGGAGTGTGTAGTGTAACATCGTACAGCTGCTGATTGGGGAGTGTGTAGTATAACATTGTACAGCTGCTGATTGGTGAGTGTGTAGTGTAACATTGTACAGCTGCTGATTGGTGAGTGTGTAGTGTAACATCGTACAGCTGCTGATTGGGGAGTGTGTAGTGTAACATCGTACAGCTGCTGATTGGTGAGTGTGTAGTGTAACATTGTGCAGCTGCTGATTGGTGAGTGTGTAGTATATCGTACAGCTGCTGATTGGTGAGAGTGTAGTGTAACATTGTGCAGCTGCTGATTGGTGAGTGTGTAGTATAACATTGTGCAGCTGCTGATTGGTGAGTGTGTAGTGTAACATTGTGCAGCTGCTGATTGGTGAGTGTGTAGTATATCGTACAGCTGCTGATTGGTGAGAGTGTAGTGTAACATTGTGCAGCTGCTGATTGGTGAGTGTGTAGTATAACATTGTACAGCTGCTGATTGGTGAGTGTGTAGTGTAACATCGTACAGCAGCTGATTGGTGAGTGTGTAGTGTAACATTTTACAGCTGCTGATTGGTGAGTGTGTAGTGTAACATCGTGCAGCTGCTGATTGGGGAGTGGGTAGTGTAACATCGTAGGGCCGCTGATTGGTGAGTGTGTAGTGTAACATCGTACAGCTGCTGATTGGTGAGTGTGTAGTATATCGTACAGCTGCTGATTGGTGAGAGTGTAGTGTAACATTGTGCAGCTGCTGATTGGTGAGTGTGTAGTATATCGTATAGCTGCTGATTGGTGAGTGTGTAGTGTAACATTTTACAGCTGCTGATTGGGGAGTGTGTAGTGTAACATAGTACAGCTGCTGATTGGGGAGTGTGTAGTGTAACATCGTACAGCTGCTGATTGGGGAGTGTGTAGTGTAACATCGTGCAGCTGCTGATTGGTGAGTGTGTAGTGTAACATCGTACAGCTGCTGATTGGGGAGTGTGTAGTGTAACATCGTACAGCTGCTGATTGGTGAGTGTGTAGTGTAACATCGTACAGCTGCTGATTGGTGAGTGTGTAGTATAACATTGTACAGCTGCTGATTGGTGAGTGTGTAGTGTAACATCGTACAGCTGCTGATTGGTGAGTGTGTAGTGTAACATCGTGCAGCTGCTGATTGGTGAGTGGGTAGTGTAACATCGTAGGGCCGCTGATTGGTGAGTGTGTAGTGTAACATCGTACAGCTGCTGATTGGTGAGTGTGTAGTATAACATTGTGCAGCTGCTGATTGGTGAGTGTGTAGTGTAACATTGTGCAGCTGCTGATTGGTGAGTGTGTAGTATATCGTACAGCTGCTGATTGGTGAGAGTGTAGTGTAACATTGTGCAGCTGCTGATTGGTGAGTGTGTAGTATATCGTATAGCTGCTGATTGGTGAGTGTGTAGTGTAACATTTTACAGCTGCTGATTGGGGAGTGTGTAGTGTAACATAGTACAGCTGCTGATTGGTGAGTGTGTAGTGTAACATCGTACAGCTGCTGATTGGTGAGTGTGTAGTGTAACATCGTGCAGCTGCTGATTGGTGAGTGTGTAGTGTAACATCGTACAGCTGCTGATTGGGGAGTGTGTAGTGTAACATCGTACAGCTGCTGATTGGTGAGTGTGTAGTGTAACATCGTACAGCTGCTGATTGGTGAGTGTGTAGTATAACATTGTACAGCTGCTGATTGGTGAGTGTGTAGTGTAACATCGTACAGCTGCTGATTGGTGAGTGTGTAGTGTAACATCGTGCAGCTGCTGATTGGTGAGTGGGTAGTGTAACATCGTAGGGCCGCTGATTGGTGAGTGTGTAGTGTAACATCGTACAGCTGCTGATTGGTGAGTGTGTAGTATAACATTGTGCAGCTGCTGATTGGTGAGTGTGTAGTGTAACATTGTGCAGCTGCTGATTGGTGAGTGTGTAGTATATCGTACAGCTGCTGATTGGTGAGAGTGTAGTGTAACATTGTGCAGCTGCTGATTGGTGAGTGTGTAGTATATCGTATAGCTGCTGATTGGTGAGTGTGTAGTGTAACATTTTACAGCTGCTGATTGGGGAGTGTGTAGTGTAACATAGTACAGCTGCTGATTGGTGAGTGTGTAGTGTAACATCGTGCAGCTGCTGATTGGTGAGTGTGTAGTGTAACATCGTACAGCTGCTGATTGGTGAGCGTGTAGTGTAACATCGTGCAGCTGCTGATTGGTGAGTGTGTAGTGTAACATCATGCAGCTGCTGATTGGTGAGTATGTACAGTAACATCGTACAGCCGCTGATTGGTGAGTGTGTAGTGTAACATCGTACAGCCGCTGATTGGTGAGTGTAGTATAACATTGTGCAGCTGCTGATTGGTGAGTGTGTAGTATAACATTGTGCAGCTGCTGATTGGTGAGTGTGTAGTATAACATTGTACAGCTGCTGATTGGTGAGTGTAGTATAACATCGTGCAGCTGCTGATTGGTGAGTGTGTAGTATAACATTGTGCAGCTGCTGATTGGTGAGTGTGTAGTGTAACATTGTACAGCTGCTGATTGGTGAGTGTGTAGTATAACATCGTACAGCTGCTGATTGGTGAGTGTGTAGTTTAACATCGTACAGCTGCATATTGGGGAGTGTGTAGTGTAACATAGTACAGCTGCTGATTGGTGAGTGTGTAGTGTAACATCGTACAGCTGCTGATTGGTGAGTGTGTAGTGTAACATTTTACAGCTGCTGATTGGGGAGTGTGTAGTGTAACATAGTACAGCTGCTGATTGGTGAGTGTGTAGTGTAACATCGTACAGCTGCTGATTGGGGAGTGTGTAGTGTAACATCGTACAGCTGCTGATTGGTGAGTGTGTAGTGTAACATCGTACAGCTGCTGATTGGTGAGTGTGTAGTGTAACATCGTGCAGCTGCTGATTGGTGATGGTGTAGTATAACATTGTACAGCTGCTGATTGGTGAGTGTAGTATAACATCGTGCAGCTGCTGATTGGTGAGTGTGTAGTGTAACATCATGCAGCTGCTAATTGGTGAGTATGTACAGTAACCTCGTACAGCCGCTGATTGGTGAGTGTGTAGTGTAACATCGTGCAGCTGCTGATTGGTGAGTGGGTAGTGTAACATCGTAGGGCCGCTGATTGGTGAGTGTGTAGTGTAACATCGTGCAGCTGCTGATTGGTGAGTGGGTAGTGTAACATCGTAGGGCCGCTGATTGGTGAGTGTGTAGTGTAACATCGTACAGCTGCTGATTAGTGAGTGTGTAGTATAACATTGTGCAGCTGCTGATTGGTGAGTGTGTAGTGTAACATTGTGCAGCTGCTGATTGGTGAGTGTGTAGTGTAACATTGTGCAGCTGCTGATTGGTGAGTGTGTAGTATATCGTACAGCTGCTGATTGGTGAGAGTGTAGTGTAACATTGTGCAGCTGCTGATTGGTGAGTGTGTAGTATATCGTACAGCTGCTGATTGGTGAGTGTGTAGTGTAACATCGTACAGCTGCTGATTGGTGAGTGTGTAGTGTAACATTTTACAGCTGCTGATTGGGGAGTGTGTAGTGTAACATAGTACAGCTGCTGATTGGGGAGTGTGTAGTGTAACATCGTACAGCTGCTGATTGGGGAGTGTGTAGTGTAACATAGTACAGCTGCTGATTGGTGAGTGTGTAGTGTAACATCGTACAGCCGCTGATTGGTGAGTGTGTAGTGTAACATCGTACAGCTGCTGATTGGTGAGCGTGTAGTGTAACATCGTGCAGCTGCTGATTGGTGAGTGTGTAGTGTAACATCATGCAGCTGCTGATTGGTGAGTATGTACAGTAACATCGTACAGCCGCTGATTGGTGAGTGTGTAGTGTAACATCGTACAGCCGCTGATTGGTGAGTGTAGTATAACATTGTGCAGCTGCTGATTGGTGAGTGTGTAGTATAACATTGTGCAGCTGCTGATTGGTGAGTGTGTAGTATAACATTGTGCAGCTGCTGATTGGTGAGTGTGTAATGTAACATTGTACAGCTGCTGATTGGTGAGTGTAGTATAACATCGTGCAGCTGCTGATTGGTGAGTGTGTAGTGTAACATCATGCAGCTGCTGATTGGTGAGTATGTACAGTAACATCGTACAGCCGCTGATTGGTGAGTGTGTAGTGTAACATCGTACAGCCGCTGATTGGTGAGTGTAGTATAACATTGTGCAGCTGCTGATTGGTGAGTGTGTAGTATAACATTGTGCAGCTGCTGATTGGTGAGTGTGTAGTATAACATTGTGCAGCTGCTGATTGGTGAGTGTGTAGTGTAACATTGTACAGCTGCTGATTGGTGAGTGTGTAGTATAACATCGTACAGCTGCTGATTGGTGAGTGTGTAGTGTAACATCGTGCAGCTGCTGATTGGTGAGTGTGTAGTGTAACATTTTACAGCTGCTGATTGGGGAGTGTGTAGTGTAACATAGTACAGCTGCTGATTGGTGAGTGTGTAGTGTAACATCGTACAGCTGCTGATTGGGGAGTGTGTAGTGTAACATAGTACAGCTGCTGATTGGTGAGTGTGTAGTGTAACATCGTACAGCTGCTGATTGGTGAGTGTGTAGTGTAACATCGTACAGCTGCTGATTGGTGAGTGTGTAGTGTAACATTTTACAGCTGCTGATTGGAGAGTGTGTAGTGTAACATAGTACAGCTGCTGATTGGTGAGTGTGTAGTGTAACATCGTACAGCTGCTGATTGGGGAGTGTGTAGTGTAACATAGTACAGCTGCTGATTGGTGAGTGTGTAGTGTAACATCGTACAGCTGCTGATTGGTGAGTGTGTAGTGTAACATCGTGCAGCTGCTGATTGGTGATGGTGTAGTATAACATTGTACAGCTGCTGATTGGTGAGTGTAGTATAACATCGTGCAGCTGCTGATTGGTGAGTGTGTAGTGTAACATCATGCAGCTGCTGCTGATTGGTGAGTATGTACAGTAACCTCGTACAGCCGCTGATTGGTGAGTGTAGTATAACATTGTGCAGCTGCTGATTGGTGAGTGTGTAGTATAACATTGTGCAGCTGCTGATTGGTGAGTGTGTAGTGTAACATCGTACAGCTGCTGATTGGTGAGTGTGTAGTGTAACATCGTGCAGCTGCTGATTGGTGAGTGTGTAGTGTAACATCGTACAGCTGCTGATTGGTGAGTGTGTAGTGTAACATCGTACAGCTGCTGATTGGTGAGTGTGTAGGGTTACATCGTACAGCTGCTGATTGGTGAGTGTGTAGTGTAACATCGTACAGCTGCTGATTGGTGAGTGTGTAGGGTAACATCGTACAGCTGCTGATTGGTGAGTGTGTAGTGTAACATTGTACAGCTGCTGATTGGTGAGTGTGTAGTGTAACATCGTGCAGCTGCTGATTGGTGAGTGTGTAGTGTAACATTGTACAGCTGCTGATTGGTGAGTGTAGTATAACATCGTGCAGCTGCTGATTGGTGAGTGTGTAGTGTAACATAGTACAGCTGCTGATTAGTGAGTGTGTAGTGTAACATCGTACAGCTGCTGATTGGTGAGTGTGTAGTGTAACATCGTGCAGCTGCTGATTGGTGAGTGTGTAGTGTAACATCGTACAGCTGCTGATTGGTGAGTGTGTAGTGTAACATCGTACAGCTGCTGATTGGTGAGTGTGTAGTGTAACATCGTACAGCCGCTGATTGGTGAGTGTGTAGTGTAACATTGTGCAGCTGCTGATTGGGGAGTGTGTAGTGTAACATTGTACAGCTGCTGATTGGTGAGTGTAGTGTAACATCGTACAGCTGCTGATTGGTGAGTGTGTAGTGTAACATTGTACAGCTGCTGATTGGTGAGTGTGTAGTGTAACATTGTACAGCTGCTGATTGGTGAGTGTAGTGTAACATCGTACAGCTGCTGATTGGTGAGTGTGCAGTGTAACATTGTACAGCTGATGATTGGTGAGTGGGTAGTATAACATCGTGCAGCTGCTGATTGGTGAGTGTGTAGTGTAACATCGTACAGCTGCTGATTGGTGAGTGTGTAGTGTAACATCATGCAGCTGCTGATTGGTGAGTGTGTAGTGTAACATTGTACAGCTGCTGATTGGTGTGTGTAGTGTAACATCGTACAGCTGCTGATTGGTGAGTGTGTAGTGTAACATCGTACAGCTGCTGATTGGTGAGTGTGTAGTGTAACATCGTGCAGCTGCTGATTGGTGAGTGTGCAGTGTAACATCGTACAGCTGCTGATTGGTGAGTGTGTAGTGTAACATCGTGCAGCTGCTGATTGGTGAGTGTGTAGTGTAACATTGTACAGCTGCTGATTGGTGAGTGTGTAGTGTAACATCGTACAGCTGCTGATTGGTGAGTGTGTAGTATAACATCGTGCAGCTGCTGATTGGTGAGAGTGTAGTGTAACATCGTACAGCTGCTGATTGGTTAGTGTGTAGTGTAACATTGTGCAGCTGCTGATTGGTGAGTGTGTAGTGTAACATCGTGCAGCTGCTGATTGGTGAGTGTAGTGTAACATAGTACAGCTGCTGATTGGTGAGTGTGTAGTGTAACATAGTACAGCTGCTGATTGGTGAGTGTGTAGTGTAATATTGTACAGCTGCTGATTGGTGAGTGTGTAGTGTAATATTGTACAGCTGCTGATTGGGGAGTGTGTAGTGTAACATCGTGCAGCTGCTGATTGGTGAGTGTGTAGTGTAACATCGTACAGCTGCTGATTGCTGAGTGTGTAGTGTAACATCGTACAGCCGCTGATTGGTGAGTGTGTAGTGTAATATTGTACAGCTGCTGATTGGTGAGTGTGTAGTGTAACATCGTACATCTGCTGATTGGTGAGTGTGTAGTGTAACATCGTGCAGCTGCTGATTGCTGAGTGTGTAGTGTAATATTGTACAGCTGCTGATTGGTGAGTGTGTAGTGTAACATCGTACATATGCTGATTGGTGAGTGTGTAGTATAACATCATACAGCTGCTGATTGGTGAGTGTGTAGTGTAACATCGTGCAGCTGCTGATTGGTGAGAGTGTAGTGTAACATCGTACAGCTGCTGATTGGTTAGTGTGTAGTGTAACATTGTGCAGCTGCTGATTGGTGAGTGTGTAGTGTAACATCGTACAGCTGCTGATTGGTGAGTGTGTAGTGTAACATCGTACAGCTGCTGATTGGTGAGTGTAGTGTAACAGTACAGCTGCTGATTGGTGAGTGTGTAGTGTAACATCGTACATCTGCTGATTGGTGAGTGTGTAGTGTAACATCGTGCAGCTGCTGATTGCTGAGTGTGTAGTGTAACATCGTACAGCCGCTGATTGGTGAGTGTGTAGTGTAATATTGTACAGCTGCTGATTGGTGAGTGTGTAGTGTAACATCGTACATCTGCTGATTGCTGAGTGTGTAGTGTAACATAGTACAGCTGCTGATTGGTGAGTGTGTAGTGTAACATCGTACAGCCGCTGATTGGTGAGTGTGTAGTGTAATATTGTACAGCTGCTGATTGGTGAGTGTGTAGTGTAACATCGTACATCTGCTGATTGCTGAGTGTGTAGTGTAACATCGTACAGCTGCTGATTGGTGAGTGGGTAGTGTAACATCGTACAGCTGCTGATTGGTGAGTGGGTAGTGTAACATCGTACAGCTGCTGATTGGTGAGTGGGTAGTGTAACATCGTACAGCCGCTGATTGGTGAGTGTGTAGTGTAATATTGTACAGCTGCTGATTGGTGAGTGTGTAGTGTAACATCGTACATCTGCTGATTGCTGAGTGTGTAGTGTAATATTGTACAGCTGCTGATTGGTGAGTGGGTAGTGTAACATCGTACAGCTGCTGATTGGTGAGTGTGTAGTGTAATATTGTACAGCTGCTGATTGGTGAGTGTGTAGTGTAACATCGTACATCTGCTGATTGCTGAGTGTGTAGTGTAACATCGTACAGCTGCTGATTGGTGAGTGGGTAGTGTAACATCGTACAGCTGCTGATTGGTGAGTGTGTAGTGTAACATCGTACAGCTGCTGATTGGTGAGTGGGTAGTGTAACATCGTACAGCCGCTGATTGGTGAGTGTGTAGTGTAATATTGTACAGCTGCTGATTGGTGAGTGGGTAGTGTAACATCGTACAGCTGCTGATTGGTGAGTGGGTAGTATAACATCGTACAGCTGCTGATTGGTAAGTGGGTAGTGTAACATCGTACAGCTGCTGATTGGTGAGTGGGTAGTGTAACATAGTACAGCTGCTGATTGGTGAGTGGGTAGTATAACATCGTACAGCTGCTGATTGGTAAGTGGGTAGTGTAACATCGTACAGCTGCTGATTGGTGAGTGGGTAGTGTAACATAGTACAGCTGCTGATTGGTAAGTGGGTAGTGTAACATCGTACAGCTGCTGATTGGTGAGTGGGTAGTGTAACATAGTACAGCCGCTGATTGGTGAGTGTGTAGTGTAACATCGTACAGCTGCTGATTGGTGAGTGTGTAGTATAACATCGTACAGCTGCTGATTGGGGAGTGTGTAGTGTAACATCGTGCAGCCAAGTAAATGCAGCATAGAGGATCAGTCCCTGGGGAGGGGGACTCAGGTGTTGGGGGATAGCTTTACGCTTTTCACCTGAAATGATCAGAAGCAAGTGGTATAAATCATGTGTGCATGTAGCGTTGATGTCATAAATGTGGACGGGGACAGCAAATCCGAGATTCTCTGCTGTGATTTCTCTGCCCTTTGTGTAAACCTAGACAAATAAGAAGTAAGTTTCTCCCAGAGTAAAATGAGCCATAAATTACTTTTCTCCTATGCTGCTGTCACTTACAGTAGGTAGTAGAAATCTGACAGAAGTGACAGGTTTTGGACTAGTCCATCTCTTCATGGGGGATTCTCAGCTAGGCTTTTATTCTTTATATAGATATTCCCTTAAAAGGATTTAAACAATGATGCTGGCCAGCCTCCCTGCTCACTACAGTCTTTTGGCAGTTGGACAGAGCAACTGCCATTCACTAAGTGCTTTTGAAAGAAAATGTATCCCCTAGAATCCCCCATGAAGAGATGGACTAGTCCAAAACCCGTCACTTCTGTCAGATTTCTACTACCTGCTATAAGTGACAGCAACATAGGAGAAAAGTAATTTATGGCTCATTTTACTCTGGGAGAAATGTACTTCTTATGCACATATTTTACAGTTTTTCGCTGTAGTGACCCTTTAATGATTATTTGCAGTGTTTTCTCAGCTTTGTGGGTATCTCGGCTGCTGGGACGCTGGGTACCCCACCTGTGCCTGGACTGTAGAATGGGTGGGGGACGCTCGGAGTATAGAGACTTGTAGCAGAGCTTATCTCCCTGTGTCACCAGCAGCACATCCATCTGCTGATCCTGTCAGGCCTCATAAATGGCGATAAGGAAATCCTTCTGTCAATAGAAACATGAGGACACCGGTTACTCATTGATGGATCCTTTATCATCATACAGATGATGATGTCACATGAAACTTTACTCTGGAGACTGGTGCAAGCTGCTGACAATGGAAGTCATGTGACAGGGACAGTCTCGCTAGAGCAGGGATGTCGAGCTCAAATACAAAGTGGGCCAAAATTGAACACTGAGACCGAGTCACAGGCCGACCTTCATGTCTTCTGGACACTTTTCTCCCCTATACAGCTCCCTGGTGTCTAATCGCCCCCTCCAACCCTTATACAGCTCCCTGCTGTCTTTGGTGCTTTCCCCCTATCTCCCCCATATGGCTTCCCTGGTGATTTAAGGCTTCACCTCCATTATAGCCTCCCTGGTGGTCTAGAGTGGGCCACACGTCATGCAAAGAGGGGAAACCACTTGGGGGCCAAAATAAATGGCTCTGAGGGCTGCATGTGGCCCGCGGGCCAGAGTTTGACATGTATGCTCCAGACTAGAGGGAGGTGCCGATAGTGGGCGGGATCTCCTGACCAGGTACAGATGGTCAGTGACATGCAAATTATTCTGACTTGTGTCTCGCATGGATATCGAACCATTTTGAAGGGCTCCATCCCAGATTATCTGTCAGATTTCCATGGACTCTCCAGACATGGGGAGACTGAGCTTAAAGGGAACCAGAGAGGTTGGGGGGAAGCTTTTATGCATACCTGGGGCTTCCTCCAGCTCCATACGTACGGATTGCTTCCATGCCGCCATCCTCTGCTGCCTGGATCCGACGGTACCGGGTCCCGTCATTACCGCCAGTCGGCCGGCAGACGCGGCCAAATGTCCGCATCACATGGGGCTCCCTCCATACAGGTACGCGTGTGGCTGCCTACTGCGAGTATGGAGGGAGCCCCTGTGATGCGGACAATTGTCCGCGTCTGCCGGAAGTGACAGGACCCGGTACCGCCGATCCAGGAAGCGGAGAATGGCGGCGTGGGAGCGATCCAGGCTTATGGGGCTGGAAGAAGCCCCAGGTATGTATAAAATCTTCTACTATTTTTTCAGCCCGTTCCTCTCTGGTTCCCTTTAAGGGCTCGTTTCCACTATCGCGAATCTGCATGCGTCCAACGCATGCAGATTCGCACATGGTATGCAAGTGGGTGGGCCTGTTTCCACTGTAGCGTTGGTGATGTGCGTTTTTTTCAGCGGTAAAAAAACGCACAAAAGAGCCAACGATTTCGCCTGCGTCGGGAATCCGTGCGAATCGCCGCTAATGTATTTAATAGTAAAAACGCATGCGGTTTTTACATGCGTTTTTACCCGCGATTTCGCGTGCGATTTCGCACCTTTTCCAATTTTATTTTGCCCTGGCAGTGTCATGGTTAATTTCGCATGGCACCCTGCCATGCGAAATCGCACGCGAAATCGCGGGTAAAAACGCATGTGGAAACGCATCCGCATGCGTTTTTACAAGCGTCGGAATGCGGCCGAAATCGCGTCGCAACAGTGGGAACGAGCCCTAAAGGATATCTGAAGTGACATGATGAGATAGACATGGGTATGTACAATGCCTAGCACACTAATAACCAGACTGTGTTCCTTTTTTTCTTTCTCTGCCCAAAAGAGTTAAATATCAGGTATGTAAGTGGCTGACTCAGTCCTGACTCGGACAGGAAGTGACTACAGTGTGACCCTCACTGATAAAAAATTCCAAATATAAAACACTTCCCTAGCAGAAAATGGCTTTTGAGAGCAGGAAAGAGATAAAAAGGGTCAATAGTTCATAGATTTTTAGCTCTGGAATACTTCAATGAATGTGTCATTGAGCAAAAACAATAAAACAGTTAAAACTTAAAAGTAGATTTAAACATAAAATAAAATTGTGGAATATCCTAAAAAGTCATTTTTAGGAGAAAGAAGATGGATACAATCGTTTTGTTTTCATTCGTTTTATTTTCGCCTCGGGTGTCCTTTAAGAAATGTCGAACCTGTAAGTATTGTAGATGATACGAGTTTGTCCAGAGAAATGCTCCACGCCGACTGGTGTGAACAGCCTTCTATGGGGCTAGCAGGAGATCGGATGTGCCGATGCGCGGAGCTCCGCCTTTAGTCTCCCAGTGGCGATCGCCGCTCGGAGACTGTTAGGCGGTGAAACCGCCATCTAATTAGGCTGTACAGTGCTGCGATCTAAAGCAAGTGCTGTACTGGGGACACAGGAGAGCGATCAGCTCTCATAGGCTGAAGCCTTTCACAGCCGATCGCTGTCATTGGCTGACTGGGGGTAGGGAGGGAGTTAAAGGAAAAAAAAAAATAGCAGTTTATTAAAAAAACACATAAATATTTATAAAAAAAAATAAACATTGGGGGAGCAATCAGAGCCCACCAACAGAAAGATCTGCTGGTGGAGAGAAAAGGTAGGGGGGGGGGGGGGGGAATCACTTGTGTGCTGTGCTGTGCAGCCCTGCAGCAAGGCCTTAAAGCTGCAGTGGCCAATTTAACAAAAAATGGCCTGGTCTTTAGGGGGGTTTAACACCGCGGTCCTCAAGTGGTTAAAGAGGAACTTAAACGCAGGAATAAATTACATCCCAATCAGTAGCTGATACCCCCTTTCCCATGAGAAATGTATTCCTTTTTTCAAACGGATCATCAGGGGGCGCTGTATGGCTGATATAGGGGAGAAACCGCTCCCACCGTGTGATGTCAGGACCATGGTTCTCAGTTACCTGTCTGTGAGCCTTGTTGCATTGTGGGAAATAACAGCTGTTTCCAACTGCCAATCTATTACTTTCTCCCTCTGTGCATACATACATATTTATCTATCTATCTAATCTATCTATCTATCTATCTATCTATCTATCTATCTATATCTATTAAACAAAACAAAACCTTTTAGCCTTAAGAGGTTGTTAGAGGGTGTAATTAACAGATAATGGCAGTTGGTGCCATTTTTTTCATGTCTGCCTGCAGTAAAGATGATGTCCTGCAGGCTGATGTGCAGCAAACAATATTAAGGAATGGCATGGCGGGAATCAATCATTTCTTGATCTCTTTTCTATTATTTAACTTCTCACTTTGCAATGTATGGATTTATTCCCCCCCCCTTTTTATTTGCTCTTTAAGTGTATTAATGGTGTACAATTTGCCAGAGCAGGGGTCTAAAAGATCAGACCCCAACCAAATATATTTCTGAGACCGAATGTAGGCATGATTACGCCTGAGACCTGGAATCAAAGCTGGGTGGCCAAATATCGGTATCTGGCTGGGTTTGTTCATAAAGACCTGCGGTTACTGAATGAAGACCTTAGGCGAATGTTAGATCTAATAGGGGAATGAACCTGAAATGCTTCTGGCTGTTTGTGACCCCCAGATCAGGGCGCTAGGATATGTTTCTAGAGAATGGAACTCAAGGACAATTCATAAAAGTATGTGCAGTAAAAAAAAATCTGGTCGGGAAAATACCGCATTCGGTATTTTAGACTAATGTGTGCGCTAGGGCTGCACGATCTTCCGGTTTTAAACCGAAACCGCGGTTCCTGTGAAGACGATCTGGGGATCGTCAGTGTCTGGCGGTTTTCGGTTTTTAGTGCCGGCGCTTGGCCGCATGGTCCACCTACCGCTACGCGCCGAGGAGAGACGCCGTAGTGCATATTCCAAATGTTAATGAGCGGGGGGGCTTAACAATGTGCGTGCGGGGGGGGCGGATCCACTGTCAGAAGCAGTGCATATTCATGAATGCTAATGAGCCGGGGAGCGGGGGGGGCGGATCCACTGTCAGAAGCAGTGCATATTCATGAATGCTAATGAGCCGGGCGGCGGGGGGAGGAGATTCCAGTCGAGAGCGGCACAGAGCTTCTCCAATCGCTGGAAAGCAATGGAATGACGGAGGCGGTAGGCGGAGCTGTACGCTCTGTACAGCTCCGCCTACCGCTGCCGTCATACCATCGCTATCCAGTGATTGGTGGAGCTGTGTGTGCCGCTCTGGACTGGACTCTTCCCCCCGCCGCCCGGCTCATTAGCATTCATGAATATGCACTGCTTCTGACAGTGGATCCGCCCCCCCCCGCTCCCCGGCTCATGAGAGTCCCGTACGCTGCACATTAGTAGTACCGCACACACATTGTTAAGCCGAGGGGTCATCATAGAGGGCTTCAGGCTTTACAAATGTGCATTGCCTGAAATGCAATGCGAATGCACAGCAACATTTTCTGACACAGAGCCCGCCATAGCTAGGCTCCTGACCCCACCCCCCGCTAAAACTTATTTTGAGAAAAAAATCGTGAATAAATCGAAATCTCAATTTCTAAGAGAAAAATCGCAATTTCGATTTTTACCCAAAATCGTGCAGCCCTAGTGTGCGCAGCCAACATGTGGCCTCTTCAATCAAAATCACAATCAAAATGAGTCGTGCTGTTCCACCCTAAAATCTGAACACTATCCAAATTCCACTAGCAGAAGTCTCGGGGTTTTTTATGAACAACTTGTCTATTTATTCTTCATTCACAAATCTCCAAGATTGCGGACAAACATGTGGACACCATTTCGGAATTCCAAATCACTCCGAAATTGTCCACCTGTTTGTCGGCAATCTTGAAGATTTGTGAATGAAGAAATGTGGGCTTCTTTCCTACCCGGCCCCCATCAGTCTGACCTGACTCACTACATAGTAATTGTAGAGATCTGTGGCCAACGAGCCTCCAAACTATCTTTGCAAAGTAAGAATTTTATAGACTACTATAGTATGCTATCGGGGCCTTTATGAGGTTGCAAGGGTTAAGAGACTCACTAGCTTTATCGATTTCACTATTCGGAGAATTTAATTAGCTAGATTTCCAGGAACATGGATATCTCATCAAGGGGCGGTGAGTTCCGGCCTTCAGCGTGATCTAGGTTATATATTTTAGAAGAATATTCTTGAGGATTGCACGATATCAAGCGCAGGTCATGTTGGAAAATACTGTATTTTTTTTAATTTTATTTTAGCACCTTCCCCACAAACTGCAGCTGATTGTTCGGAGCATAGATATTAGCCAAAATAAATCAAGGCCATGCTTGGTGTCCTGGAGCTATAAATACCGTCCCCTTGGGATCGCTGCACACTTTGACCACCAGAGGGCACTGGTGCCGCACCAAAATAGCAGCCCCTGCCTTTTTTAACAGGGGCACATGCTAGATAGGCAGTTGATTAAGTTTTACTTTTAAAGCGTTCCTGAGTTGGGGGGGGATGTATACATACCTGGGTCTTCCGCCAGCCCTACTCAGTCTGTCCTCCTTCGCCACCTCAATCCTCTGCTAGCTGTCTGGATAAATCCTTCAGTCGGCCACATACTGCACATGCATGGCCCAGCTGCACGCACTCCCCCCCCCCCCCCCCCCCCCCCCATCGTACTTCCTGTAGTAGCATCACCCTAGTCACCTATGGGTTGGAGGGTTCGAAGGGGTTGGGCTTCATGTTGATGCTTCTGAACACGCCATTACCGGCATTCTGCAGTCACGTGACTAGAGGGGCAGGGAGAGTAGAGGCTAACCTGACACAAGTTGCATTACACAGAAAGAATATGTGTGGCAGATAAAAGCAAACGGCTGTTACTATCTGGCTGTCCCTCATAAATAAGACAGCTTCCTTGACTGACAAACAGTTTAAGTGCGAAGATCGTTTGATCTTTACTGCTGTTTTATCAACACAAATAAAATGTCATCTAATCCGTCGGTGATGACATGCGCATGTTCCATGTAAAACTTTTTGTGTAACGTTCTCTTTCCCCAGGAAACAAGTCTGACATGCGCATGTTCCTGTGTAAACCTTCTTGTGTAACGTTCTCATGTTACCCAGGAAACAAGTCTGACATGCGCATGTTCCGTGTAAACCTTCTTGTGTAACGTTCTCCTCTTTCCCCAGGAAACAAGTTGGACATGCACATGTACCGTGAAGTCTCGCTAGAAGAAGCGGAGAAGCTGGCGAAGCATCATGACCTTCTGAACGTCATTGAGACCTCCGCCAAGGATTCCAGCAATGTGGAGGATGCCTTTGTGAAGATGGCCGTGGAGCTGATGATGAGGCATGGAGGACCGATGTTCAGTGAAAAGTCCACAGACACCATAAAACTTGATAGCAAAGATATGGCCGGAGATTCCTGGGGCTGCGCTTGTTGATGATTGCATTCTTCTAGCAGACGGTTTCATGCTAGAATTGTATCATCAACCTGTATAGCTATCCTTGTTAATTACAGCTGAACTCCAAGCAGACCTCAAAATACCCAGATAAGGAGTATGTTGTCTTATCTGCCAAAACAATTCTAGTCCAGTCCAGACAAATCGTGTGATTCAGATAGGCCAGCCTGCACACTGCGCTCTGTTCCTGCACCTCTCAGTTCAGTGACACAGCCCCTCCCCTGTCTTCTGACTGGACGATGTGGATGAGCTGCACACCAATGATGTCATCAGTGTTAGATCAGCAGGCCTGTGCAGTGCAGCCTCATTGGCTTATAGTGCAGCCCTCCCACTACCAACCAGAAGGCTTCTGAAGGGAATTACAGGAAACCGATACAGAGATGCAAACAAGTATTTATACCATCTGAATACATTTAATTATTCTTTCATTGCATAATGGTATTAATGGTGGTATTCTGTTGTTTGCCTGGAGTTCAGTATTACAACTCCTTGACTGCAGCGTGCCTGCTGGGAGTTGTAGTCCGCCCCACAGCGTGCATGCTGGGAGTTGTAGTCCGCCCCACAGTGTGCATGCTGGGAAATGAAGCCAAACGAGAGGAGAATTTCAGGAAGTATCGCTGGATCCAGCACAGAATAAGAATCTGCAGTTCATACGTTTTCGCTTTTCTGTCCTAAATTTATCAGATGCAAAAGTTTTAACAAACCTTTAAGGGAACCTGAAGTGAGAGATATGGAGGCTGACCTATTTATTTTCTCTTAAACGATGATGCACATTGCCTGGCCCTCCTGCTGATCCTCTGCCTCTAATACCTTTAGCCACAGCCCCTGAACAAGCATGCAGCAGATCAGGTGCTCTGACTACAGTGTGACTGGATTAGCTGCATGCTTGTTTCAGGTGGGTGATTCAGACACTACTGCAGCCAGAGAGATCAGCAGGGCTGCCAGGCAACTGGTATTGTGTAACAGGAAATGCATATGGCAGCCTCCATATACCGCTCACCTCGGGTTCACTTTAAGCTCTCTATTTTTAGTTATTTGTCTAATGGCAGCTGAAAAAGACAAAAAAAATACACATTAATCAAAAGCTCCAAGAAAAAGCATCCCCTTTCAAGACAATAGTATAGCTGGCTCTGCCTTGGAGAAAAATAAGCTTGTTGCGTAGGATAACTGTTATTTTTGGATTTCTAGGTTTCTCTAGAGTTCTTCTTTAACCTGCCTGGCGTTCTGTGTTTTTGCACATTTTTTTTTTTTTTTAAATCCTGTAGCTAGCCTAGCGCTAGCTACATGACCCGTATAGCGGCGGATCGGCGGCGACGATCAGGTAGGACACGCAGCAAGCAAATTGCTTGCTGCGTGTTTAAAGCTCGTCCAGAACGCCAGGGAGGTTAAGATTGGGACAGCGAACTAGAAAATGAGTCTAAAGGTTGCCTGGCAGGGATTGGGCTCAATCTCTCAGGTGACAGTTTGGAGTGAAGGCTGTATAGACGTGTCATTAGCCTGCAGGCTAGGAATGCGTCTGTGAAGTGGGGAGAAGAGGTAACATGCAGCACAAAACGGAGTGACATATAATTGGGGGACAGAGGCGGGCTGAGGAAAGTAGCGATGCTTATATGCAGTTTTCTTATTGCCCAGTGATCTTGGGGAGGGTGGGGGTGGCTATCCTTTAAAATTTCTGCTGCTGGTAACTTAAAGAGGAAGTGAAAGTGATATAGTGACTGCCATATTTACTTTTAAACCATACCAGTTGCCTGGCTGTCCTGCTGATCTATTTGGCTATAATAGTGTCTGAATCACACGAGAAACAAGCATGCAGCTAATCTTGTCAGATCTGACAATGTCAGGAACATCTGATCTGCTGCATGCTTGTTCAGGGGCTATGGTTAAAAGTACTAGAGGCAGAGGATCAACAGGATAGCCAGGCAACTGGTATTGCTTAAACCTAAATAAATGTCAGCCCGCATATACCTCTCACTACAGTTGCCCTTTAAAGGACTTCGGGGGGCTATTGAGCAGAGGGGACCAGGCGGAATGGCACGGAGGGCGCGGGCGGCGTCCTCCGTGCCTTACAAAGTCATGCAGGTAGTTAACTTTTTACGTTTTGGGGGCAGATTTTGGCCTCGGAAGTCCTTCAAGGGACTTTTTTTTGTTATAAGAATGGCTACAGCTGTTATTTATGTTCTGTTCACGATCCATTGATACTTCAGATTCTCCTATAAGCTTTGAAGGATAAACAGCCCTCAAGTATGAATAGAGGTTTACCTTGAATTTACCAATATGGCACTAGAGACACGAAAGGGATAATGATTGGATTCTTGTGGGCAAGTAGAACAGTAATTCCATCTCTTTCATTACATGGCTCTTTCATGTGTCGGCAGCAGCACAGGACGGCCGACCGGAAGTGCAGTAATGGTCGGAAGTGACGTGGAACTGGTTTCCGCACATGTGAATTCTACTGTGTTGCTGGTGCCGGAATCTGTGCACTATAAACTTCTCAATGAACCACACCGCTTGCCTTCTACTCACTGGGATGAGAACCGTAGCTGATTGGTGGCCATGATGCCACCAATCTAATGACCTGTATTTTTAGCACGTGGCTATTCGTCACAGGAAACGCGTTTTAGGACCACATGCATATTTTTTTTGTAGATCTTTTTCTAAACTTTGTAAGAATCAAAAAGAAAAAAAAAATCTATTTTTAATATTTTTCATGCTTGATGTGTGGATTGCTAGCTTCTTACTACTTGGAGTCATTCCTGGATTTTTTACAACCTTTGGGTGACCAAATGAACATTTCAAGACTGGGAGTAATGTGCAATGTCTCGATCTAATCTCTTACATTTCACAGGAGGTTTGATATGTTACCTAGAAAGTCTTTTTTTTCTCTTTAATAGATTATATATTTATCACCAGCAAATGAAGTTTGAAATAAATAATTTTAGATGAACTTGCTTGAGTTTGTTTTGATAAATCTATTACAAAACTGCTACTTTATAAATTAAAGTGATGTCCTTGTCTGTATAGCTTTGCCCTGACCTGTGTGTATGTCCTGTCCTTGCCCTGACTTGTGTCATGTCTTGTATTTCTTGTCTTTTTCTCTGACTTCTGTTTATCCTGTCCTTTCCCCGACCTCGGTCTATCCTGTCCTTTTACTTAACATCTATCCTGTGCGTATGACCTGTCTTTTTTTCCCCTGACCTATTTGTTTATCCTGTTCTTTCCCTGACCTGTGTCTTGCCCTTTCATGACATAAGTGACATTTAAAGTGGCCAGTTACTTACCTGGTGCTCCTGCCAGCCTCCTGAACTCCTGATCCCTCACACTTCCTATATCTCTATATTTCTGTATATGTATGTTCTGTATGTAGCCCTGCTCTCTCAATGATGTCACAGCCTAGGCTGTTGACTATGCTGAATCCTCCCAAAGCATTCTGGGAGACCAGAGATCTTGCCAGCACTAAAGATGTTGCTGCCAGAAAGTGAAGGAGGGAGAAGAGTTTTACACGGGAAACACTGACTAATTAATTTATAAATGAATACTGTAAAACAGTTCTGTTATTTTGACTAGAGTTCCTCTTTAATCCATAACATTGATGTTCCACTGATGAGCAGTGAATATTTCATCATCTTCCAGATCTCTGACTGCTGCTGAATGGCAGGTGCGCGCAGACATTTGCCATCAGAAGATGCTCAGTGTACATGGACATAAATCGATTATCATAGCCAGACTGAAATATAACTGCCTCTTACTACATGTAGATCTACCACCAACACAACACAGGAAGTAAGTTTGCTCCAAGAAGTTTCAGCATGTAGTGTTGGTGGTATAATGGTGTGGATAGCAGCCTACCACGCGGTAGGCCTGGGTTCTATTCTTGGCCAATGTATGTGAGTTGGCTTTTGACATGCTACAAATCCCTAAGCAAGCTCATTTTTCTCTTGGATATATCATAATGGTACATGCTAGGCTGGCTTCAGCATGTAGTGTTGGTATAGTGGTGAGGATAGCAGCCTACCAAGCACTAGACCTGGGTTTGATTCCTGGCCAAGGTATGTAAGCTGGCTTTTGAAATCCTACAATTCCCTGGAAGACAAGACCCTCCTCCCTCCAGGGAAAGAGGGGAAGGAGGAAAAGGACTAAGGGAACAGTCAATGGGCTCAATTCTGGTAGTGTTTAGTAAAGAATTACCTCATGGAATTGGTTTTACCTCAAGAGGGAAATCAACTTTTGAATTCTGGTAGTTTAAGTAAAGTTTTACCTCATGTAATTTCATGAGGTAATTAGAGATGGGCCGAACGGTTCCAGGCGAACTTTGGGGGTTCGCGTTCGCCTACATCAGGCGAACTTTTGCGGAAGTTCGATTCGCCCCATAATGCTCTATTAGAGCAAAATTTTGACCCTCCATATCACTGTCAGCAGACATGTTATTGTCAAACACTGCTCTCAGTGCTAGAGAACCCTCCCTCCCTTCAAGCTAGGTCCTTTATACCATTTTACTCAGTTGTCTGCCTACACTAATTAATTATGGGACAGCTGGTACACACTCTGCTAGGGAGATTTTAATTCCTCCCGGAGGGAGGAGGGTCTCTTCTGCCAGGGAATTATACTATTTTAAAAACCAGTATACATCATACCATAGCTGGTACATCATACCATAGCTGGGAATACATACATGAGTATACATTATACCATAGCTGGGAATCGAACCCAGATATCACTGTGTGGTGGGCACGTCACCCTAAGCACCGTACCACTACAGAAGTATGTGAAGCTAGCCTAAAATTTAACATTTATGCTCAATGCAATAGAACCATTAGGTTGCTTAAAAGAGAACTGTAGTGAGAGGTATATGGAGGCTGCCATATTGATTTCCTTTTAAGCTATACCAGTTGCCTGGCAGCCCTGCTGATCTATTTGGCTGCAGTAGTGTAAATCACACCAGAAACAAGCATGCAGCTAATCTTGTCAGATCTTACAAAAATGTCAAACACCAGATCTGCTGCATGCTTGTTCAGGGTCTAGGGCTAAAAGTATTGGAGGCAGAGGATCTGCAGGATAGCCAGGTAACTGGTATTGCTTAAAAGGAAATCAATATGGTAGCCTCCATATACCTTTCACTACAGTTCTCCTTTAAAGGGAACCTTAACTGAGAGTGATATGGCTGTTTCCTGTAAACAATACCAGTTGCCTGGCAGTCCAGCTGATCTTTGTGACTGCAATAGTGGCTGAATCACACCCTGAAACAAGCATGCAGCTAATCCAGTCTGACTTCAGTCAGAGCACCTGATCTGCATGCTTGTTCAGGGGCTGTGGGTAAAAGTATTAGAGACACAGGATCAGCAGGCGATTCAGGCAACTGGTATTATTTTAAAAGGAAAAATCCATATCCTTCTCTGTTTAGGTTCCCTTTAAGGATTTGTAGCATAAAAGCCAACTCACATTGGCTGGGATTTGAACCTGGGTCTCACTGTATGGTGGACAAGCACACTAACCACTATACCAACTGAAGCTGGCCTGAAATTGCTGGCCTAAAATTTACTATTTATGCTCAATACAAGAGAAAAAGTAATGTTAAATTTTAGGCTAGCTTCACTTACTTCTGTAGTGGTACAGTGCTTAGGGTGACGTGCCCACCACACAGTGAGCTCTGGGTTCGATCCCCAGCTATGGTATGATGTATACTCATGTATGTATCCCCAGCTATGGTATGATGTATACTCAGGTATGTATTCCCAACTATGGTATGATGTATACTGGTTTTTAAAATAGTATAATTCCCTGGCAGAAGAGACCCTTCTCCCTCCGGTAGGAGGGAGGAGGGAATAGATAGAAGGCTAAATGGGAGGTGGGTGGTTAAAATCTCCCTAGCAGAGTGTGTAGCAGCTGTCCCATAACTAATTAGTGTAGGTAGGCAAATGGTATAAAGGACCTTGCCTGGAGGAGGGTGGGTGGGTCCTCCAGCAGTGATGTGTATTTCACTCAATTAGGTGTGGCTCCAGGTATTAGAGCTTTTGAAACATGTTTTCTATCATTTTTCCAGTTGATAGAATTTTTTTAAACTTTCAAAGTTCGCCTCCCCATTGAAGTCTATTGCGGTTCGCGAACTTTTTCGCGAAATGAACCTTTCGCGGAAGTTCGCGAACCTAAAATCGGAGGTTCGGCCCAACTCTAGTGACTGCTCACCTGCAGCCAGAGGTCGTGACAGGAGAGGAGTGACTGCACACCTGCAGCCAGAGGTCGTGACAGGAGAGGAGTGACAGATCACCTGCAGCCAGAGGTCGTGACAGGAGAGGAGTGACAGATCACCTGCAGCCAGAGGTAGTGACAGGAGAGGAGTGACAGCACAGCTGCAGCCAGAGGTAGTGACAGGAGAGGAGTGACAGCACAGCTGCAGCCAGAGGTAGTGACAGGAGAGGAGTGACAGATCACCTGCAGCCAGAGGTAGTGACAGGAGAGGAGTGACGTCACAGCTGCAGCCAGCGGTAGTGACCAGGCATGGTCGGAATAGCCGATTTCCGTTTCCGGCACAATTCCGCATTCCGACATATAGAAATTCCGTTACCGTTCCATTCCGACGGTATACCGGGTCAGTTCCGCGGAATTCCGATTTACCCGGAATTCCGTCGGAAAAATTCTCCTCCTCCTCCTCCTCCTCCTCCTCCATCTCCTCCATCTCCTCCATCTCCTCCTCCTCCATCTCCTCCATCTCCTCCATCTCCATCATCTCCATCTCCTCCATCTCCATCTCCTCCATCTCCATCTCCTCCATCTCCATCTCCTCCATCTCCATCTCCTCCTCCATCTCCTCCATCTCCATCTCCTCCTCCATCTCCTCCATCTCCATCTCCTCCTCCATCTCCTCCTTCTCCATCTCCTCCTCCATCTCCTCCATCTCCATCTCCTCCTCCATCTCCTCCATCTCCATCTCCTCCTCCATCTCCTCCATCTCCATCTCCTCCATCTCCATCTTCTCCATCTCCTCCATCTCCATCTCCTCCATCTCCTCCTCCTCCATCTCCTCCTCCTCCATCTCCTCCATCTCCTCCTCCATCTCCTCCATCTCCATCTCCTCCATCTCCTCCATCTCCTCCTCCTCCATCTCCTCCATCTCCATCTCCTCCTCCATCTCCTCCTCCTCCATCTCCATCTCCTCCATCTCCATCTCCTCCATCTCCTCCATCTCCTCCTCCATCTCCTCCATCTCCATCTCCTCCTCCATCTCCTCCATCTCCATCTCCTCCTCCATCTCCATCTCCTCCTCCATCTCCTCCATCTCCTCCTCCATCTCCATCTCCTCCATCTCCATCTCCTCCATCTCCATCTCCTCCATCATCTCCTCCATCTCCTCCATCTCCATCTCCTCCATCTCCTCCATCTCCTCCATCTCCTCCATCTCCATCTCCTCCTCCTCCATCTCCATCTCCTCCATCTCCATCTCCATCTCCTCCATCTCCATCTCCATCTCCTCCTCCATCATCCATCATCCATGTAGGGAATTGCAGATTTTCAAAACAGCTTATATACCATAGCTGGGATTTGAACCCAGAACCTAGTGTGTAGTAGGTATCTGTCTTACCCTCTAGACCATGACCCACACTACATGCTAAAGCTGCCGGTAGCATTAACCATACTTCCATTATGATCAATTCGATAGAAAAAGTAGCATGATTAAGGATTTGTACTTTTTGAAAAGCATGCTTATTTATATACCATAGCTGGGATTTGAACCCAGGACCTAGTGTGTAGTAGGTATCTGTCTTACCCTCTAGACCAGGGGTCCCCAAACATTTTGGGTTGAGGGCCGGGTCAACATACTTCAGACCGCTGGTGGGCCGGAGTAAACATAAAATGATGTAGAAGTCTTTGCGGACCAGACAGTGAAGCATACCCAGGTGACAATCTGCAAGCCAATTGGACAGCAGTGTCACCTGATGTGGAATTTGATTGGAAACCAGCAAAATTTCTGCTTTCTGGCTTCCATGTGGATGGGGGGTGCTGCACTGCTATTCCATATGTGGACCACCAATATTTAAAGATGTAGCTGACTGCATTTATAAGCAATACATTTTCTGTGTGGGGGGCCGGTAAGAAAGCCTTAGGGGGCCACATTCGGCCCGCGGGCCTTAGTTTGAGGACCACTGCTCTAGACCATCAACCACACTCAGGGCCAGGCTTTAGCATGTAGTGTGGTCAGAGGTGGGACAAGGTCCTTCAGCACCCAAGGCTGAGACAGCAAAGTGCGCCCCCCCATCCCTCCCACCCCAGCTGTCACACACTGATTGCTATTACACTAAGAGGTGCCCCAGCCCCACCCCCAACACCTTAATCTCTACTTATCTGGCTTGCTGTCGCTGCCATGTATCACCTTTTCTTATTTCTTTCTGCTTCAAACACAATTGGGAATGACAGCTGAATGAATTGTGCACCCCCTCCTACACTGCGCCCTGAGGCTGCAGCCTCTCCAGCCTCAGCCTTACTAGTGGGTAAGACAGATACCTACTTCCATGCAGTGTGGTTCATGGTCTAGAGGGTAAGACAGATACCTACTACACACTAGGTTCTGGGTTCAAATCCCAGCTATGGTATATAAATAAGCATGCTTTTCAAAAAGTACAAATCCTTAATCATGCTACTTTTTCTATCGAATTGATCATAATGGAAGTATGGTTTATGCTACCGGCAGCTTTAGCATGTAGTGTGGGTCATGGTCTAGAGGGTAAGACAGATACCTACTACACACTAGGTTCTGGGTTCAAATCCCAGCTATGGTATATAAATAAGCATGCTTTTCAAAAAGTACAAATCCTTAATCATGCTACTTTTTCTATCGAATTGATCATAATGGAAGTATGGTTTATGCTACCGGCAGCTTTAGCATGTAGTGTGGGTCATGGTCTAGAGGGTAAGACAGATACCTACTACACACTAGGTTCTGGGTTCAAATCCCAGCTATGGTATATAAGCTGTTTTGAAAATCTGCGGATGGATGGATGGATGGATGGATGGATGGATGGATGGATGGAGGAGGAGGAGGAGGAGGAGGAGGAGGAGGAAGAGATTTTTTATGTCATTCCGGAAAATTCCGTCGGAATTATAAAATTTCCGCGGAATTCCGTTTGAGAGGTATAGGAATTCCGATTTGACTACCGGAATCGGAATTGACCTAATTCCGGCCGGAATCACGGAATTTATAATTCCGCGGAATTTTCCGAGCATCCCTAGTAGTGACAGGAGAGGAGTGACGGCACACCTGCAGCCAGAGGTAGTGACAGGAGAGGAGTGACAGCACAGCTGCAGCCAGAGGTAGTGACAGGAGAGGAGTGACGGCACACCTGCAGCTAGCGGTAGTGACAGGAGAAGAGTGACGGCACAGCTGCAGCCAGAGGTTGTGACAGGAGAGGAGTGATGGCACAGCTGCATCCATAGGTAGTGACAGGAGAGGAGTGACGGCACACGTGCAGCCAGAGGTAGTGAAAGGAGAGGAGTGACGGCACAGCTGCAGCCATAGGTAGTGACAGGAGAGGAGTGACGGCACAACTGCAGCCAGAGGTAGTGACAGGAGAGGAGTGACGGCACAGCTGCAGCCAGAGGAAGTGACAGTAGAAGAGTGATGGCACACCTGAAGCTAGAGGTAGTGACATGAGAGGAGTGACGGCACACCTGCAGCCAGAGGTAGTGACAGGAGAGGAGTGACAGCACAGCTGCAGCCAGAGGTAGTGACAGGAGAGGAGTGACGGCACACCTGCAGCTAGCGGTAGTGACAGGAGAAGAGTGACGCACACCTGCAGCCCGAGGTAGTGACAGGAGAGGAGTGACGGCACAGCTGCAGCCAGAGGTTGTGACAGGAGAGGAGTGATGGCACAGCTGCATCCATAGGTAGTGACAGGAGAGGAGTGACGGCACACGTGCAGCCAGAGGTAGTGAAAGGAGAGGAGTGACGGCACAGCTGCAGCCATAGGTAGTGACAGGAGAGGAGTGACGGCACAACTGCAGCCAGAGGTAGTGACAGGAGAGGAGTGACGGCACAGCTGCAGCCAGAGGAAGTGACAGGAGAGGAGTGACGGCACAGCTGCAGCCAGAGGAAGTGACAGTAGAAGAGTGATGGCACACCTGAAGCTAGAGGTAGTGACATGAGAGGAGTGACAGCACACCTGCAGCCAGAGGTAGTGACAGGAGAGGAGTGACAGGAGAGGAGTGACTGCACACCTGCAGCCAGAGGTAGTGACAGGAGAGGAGTGACTGCACACCTGCAGCCAGAGGTAGTGACAGGAGAGGAGTGACAGCTCACCTGCAGCCAGAGGTAGTGACAGGAGAGGAGTGACAGCTCACCTGCTGCCAGAGGTAGTGACAGGAGAGGAGTGACGGCACACCTGCAGCCAGAGATAGTGACAGGAGAGGAGTGACAGCACACCTGCAGCCAGATGTAGTGACAGCTCTCTCGCAGCCGAAGGAAGTGACAGCAGAAGAGTGATGGCACACCTGCAGCTAGCGGTAGTGACAGGAGAGGAGTGACGGCACAGCTGCACCCAGAGGTAGTGACAGTAGAGGAGTGATGGCACAGCTGCAGCCAGAGGTAGTGACAGGAGAGGAGTGACGGCACACCTGCAGCCATAGGTAGTGACAGGAGAAGAGTGATGCACACCTGCAGCCAGAGGTAGTGACAAGAGAGGAGTGACGGCACAGCTGCAGCCAGAGGTTGGGACAGGAGAGGAGTGATGGCACACCTGCAGCTAGAGGTAGTGACAGGAGAGGAGTGACGGCACACCTGCAGCCAGAGGTAGTGACAGGAGAGGAGTGACGGCACAGCTGCAGCCATAGGTAGTGACAGGAGAGGAGTGACGGAACACGTGCAGCCAGAGGTAGTGACAGGAGAGGAGTGACGGCAAAGCTGCAGCCATAGGTAGTGACATGAGGAGTGACGGCACAGCTGCAGCCAGAGGAAGTGACAGCAGAAGAGTGATGGCACACCTGAAGCTAGAGGTAGTGACATGAGGAGTGACAGCACAGCTGCAGCCAGATGTAGTGACAGGAGAGGAGTGACGGCACAGCTGCAGACATAGGTAGTGACAGGAGAGGAGTGACGGCACACCTGCAGCCAGAGGTAGTGACAGGAGAGGAGTGACGTCACAGCTGCAGCCAGAAGTACTGACAGGAGAGGAGTGACGGCACACCTGCAGCTAGAAGTAGTGACAGGAGAGGAGTGACGGCACAGCTGCAGCCAGAGGTAGTGAAAGGAGAGGAGTGTCAGCACACCTGCAGCCAGATGTAGTGACAGCTCTCTCGCAGCCGGAGGAAGTGACAGCAGAAGAGTGATGGCACATGTGCAGCCAGAGGTAGTGACAGAAGAGGAGTGACAGCACACCTGCAACCAGAGGAAGTGACAGGAGAGGAGTGATGGCACAGCTGCAGCCAGAGGAAGTGACAGCAGAAGAGTGATGGCACACGTGCAGCTAGAGGTAGTGACAGAAGAGTGACAGCACACCTGCAACCAGAGGTAGTGACAGGAGAGGAGTGACGGCACAGCTGCAGCCAGAGGAAGTGACAGCAGAAGAGTGATGGCACACGTGCAGCTAGAGGTAGTTACAGGAGAGGAGTGACAGCACAGCTGCAGCCAGCAGTAGTGACAGGAGAGGAGTGACGTCACAGCTGCAGCCAGAGGAAGTGACAGCAGAAGAGTGAGGGCACACCTGCAGCCAGAGGTAGTGACAGGAGAGTGACGTCACAGCTGCAGCCAGAGGTAGTGACAGGAGAGGAGTGACGTCACAGCTGCAGCCAGAGGTTGTGACAGGAGAGGAGTGACGGCACACCTGCAGCTAGAGGTAGTGACAGGAGAGGAGTGACGGCACAGCTGCAGCCAGAGGTAGTAACAGGAGAGGAGTGTCAGCACACCTGCAGCCAGATGTAGTGACAGCTCTCTCGCAGCCGGAGGAAGTGACAGCAGAAGAGTGATGGCACACCTGCAGCTAGAGGTAGTGACAGGAGAGGAGTGACAGCACAGCTGCAGCCAGAGGTAGTGACAGGAGAGGAGTGACGGCAAAGCTGCAGCCATAGGTAGTGACAGGAGAAGAGTGACGGCACACCTGCAGCCAGAGGAAGTGACAGCAGAAGAGTGATGGCACACCTGAAGCTAGATGTAGTGAGAGGAGTGACGTCACAGCTGCAACCAGAGGTACTGACAGGAGAGGAGTGACGGCACACCTGCAGCTAGAGGTAGTGACAGGAGAGGAGTGACGGCACACCTTCAGCCAGAGGTAGTGGCAGGAGTTAGTGACGGCACACCTGCAGCCAGAGGTAGTGACAGGAGAGGAGTGACGGCACACCTGCAGCCAGAGGAAGTGACAGGAGGAGTGCCGGCACAGCTGCAGCCAGAGGTAGTGACAGGAGAGGAGTGACAGCACAGCTGCAGCCAGAGGTAGTGACAGGAGAGGAGTGACAGCACACCTGCAGCCATAGGTACTGACAGGAGAGGAGTGACAGCACAACTGCAGCCAGATGTAGTGACAGGAGAGGAGTGACGGCACACCTGCAGCCAGAGGTAGTGACAGGAGAGGAGTGACTGCACACCTGCAGCCACAGGTAGTGACAGGATAGGAGTGACGGCACACCTGCAGCTAGAGGTAGTGACAGGAGAAGAGTGACAGCACAGCTGCAGCCAGAGGTAGTGACAGGAGAGGAGTGACAGCACACCTGCAGCCTGAGGTAGTGGCAGGAGAGGAGTGACGGCACACCTGCAGACAGAGGTAGTGACAGGAGAGGAGTGACGGCACACCTGCAGCCAGAGGAAATGACAGGAGGAGTGCCGGCACAGCTGCATCCAGAGGTAGTGACAGGAGAGGAGTGACTGCACACCTGCAGCCAGAGGTAGTGACAGGAGAGGAGTGACAGCTCACCTGCAGCCAGAGGTAGTGACAGCAGAGGAGTAACTGCACACCTGTAGCCAGAGGTAGTGACAGGAGAGGAGTGACAGCACAGCTACAGCCAGAGGAAGTGACAGGAGAGGAGTGACTGCACACCTGCATCTAGAAGTAGTGACAGGAGAGGAGTGACAGCACACCTGCAGCCATAGGTACTGACAGTAGAGGAGTGACGGCACACCTGCAGCCAGATGTAGTGACAGGAGAGGAGTGACGGCACACCTGCAGCCAGAGGAAGTGACAGGAGAGGAGTGACAGCTCACCTGCAGCCAGAGGTAGTGACAGGAGAGGAGTGATGGCACACCTGCAGCCAGATGTAGTGACAGCTCTCTCGCAGCCGAAGGAAGTGACAGCAGAAGCGTGATGGCACACCTGCAGCTAGCGGTAGTGACAGGAGAGGAGTGACGGCACACCTGCACCCAGAGGTAGTGACAGTAGAGGAGTGATGGCACAGCTGCAGCCAGAGGAAGTGACAGGAGAGGAGTGACGGCACACCTGCAGCCATAGGTAGTGACAGGAGAAGAGTGACGCACAACTGCAGCCAGAGGTAGTGACAGGAGAGGAGTGACGGCACAGCTGCAGCCAGAGGTTGTGACAGGAGAGGAGGGAAGGCACACCTGCAGCCAGAGGTAGCGACAGGAGAGGAGTGACGGCTCACCTGCAGCCAGAGGTAGTGACAGAAGAGGAGTGATGGCACAGCTGCAGCCAGAGGTAGTGACTGGCGAGGAGTGACGGCACAGCTGCAGCCAGAGGTAGTGACAGTCGAGGAGTGACGGCACACCTGCAGCTAGCGGTAGTGACAGCAGAGGAGTAACGGCTCACCTGCAGCCAGAGGTAGTGACAGGAGAGGAGTGATGGCACATCTGTAGCCAGAGGTAGTGACAGGAGAGGAGTGACAGCACACCTGCAGCCAGAGGTAGTGACAGGAGAGGAGTGACAGCACACCTGCAGCCAGAGGTAGTGACAGGAGAGGAGTGACGGCTCACCTGCAGCCAGAGGTAGTGACAGGAGAGGAGTGATGGCACAGCTGCAGCCAGAGGTAGTGACAGGAGAGGAGTGACAGCTCACCTGCAGCCAGAGGTAGTGACCGGAGAGGAGTGACAGCGCACCTGCAGCCAGAGGTAGCGACAGGAGAGGAGTGACGGCTCACCTGCAGCCAGAGGTAGTGACAGGAGAGGAGTGATGGCACAGCTGCTGCCAGAGGTAGTGACAGTCGAGGAATGACGGCACAGTTGCAGCCAGAGGTAGTGACAGGAGAGGAGTGACAGCACACCTGCAGCCAGATGTAGTGACAGGAGAGGAGTGCCGGCACACCTGCAGCCAGAGGTAGTGACAGGAGAGGAGTGACGGCACACCTGCAGCCAGAGGTAGTGACAGGAGAGGAGTGACAGCACAGCTGCAGCCAGAGGTAGTGACAGGAGGAGTGACAGCACAGCTGCAGCCAGAGGTAGTGACAGGAGAGGAGTGACAGCACACCTGCAGCCAGAGGTAGTGACAGGAGAGGAGTGACAGCTCACCTGCAGCCAGAGGTAGTGACAGGAGAGGAGTGACAGATCATCTGCAGCCAGATGTAGTGACAGGAGAGGAGTGACGTCACAGCTGCAGCCAGCGGTAGTGACAGGAGAGGAGTGACGGCACACCTGCAGCCAGAGGTAGTGACAGAGGAGTGACAGCACAGCTGCAGCCAGAGGTAGTGACAGGAGAGGAGTGACGGCACACCTGCAGCTAGCGGTAGTGACAGGAGAAGAGTGACGTCACAGCTGCAGCCATAGGTAGTGACAGGAGAGGAGTGACGGAACACGTGCAGCCAGAGGTAGTGACAGGAGAGGAGTGACGCCAAAGCTGCAGCCATAGGTAGTGACATGAGGAGTGACGGCACAGCTGCAGCCAGAGGAAGTGACAGCAGAAGAGTGATGGCACACCTGAAGCTAGAGGTAGTGACATGAGGAGTGACAGCACAGCTGCAGCCAGATGTAGTGACAGGAGAGGAGTGACGGCACAGCTGCAGACATAGGTAGTGACAGGAGAGGAGTGACGGCACACCTGCAGCCAGAGGTAGTGACAGGAGAGGAGTGACGTCACAGCTGCAGCCAGAAGTACTGACAGGAGAGGAGTGACGGCACACCTGCAGCTAGAAGTAGTGACAGGAGAGGAGTGACGGCACAGCTGCAGCCAGAGGTAGTGAAAGGAGAGGAGTGTCAGCACACCTGCAGCCAGATGTAGTGACAGCTCTCTCGCAGCCGGAGGAAGTGACAGCAGAAGAGTGATGGCACATGTGCAGCCAGAGGTAGTGACAGAAGAGGAGTGACAGCACACCTGCAACCAGAGGAAGTGACAGGAGAGGAGTGATGGCACAGCTGCAGCCAGAGGAAGTGACAGCAGAAGAGTGATGGCACACGTGCAGCTAGAGGTAGTGACAGAAGAGTGACAGCACACCTGCAACCAGAGGTAGTGACAGGAGAGGAGTGACGGCACAGCTGCAGCCAGAGGAAGTGACAGCAGAAGAGTGATGGCACACGTGCAGCTAGAGGTAGTTACAGGAGAGGAGTGACAGCACAGCTGCAGCCAGCAGTAGTGACAGGAGAGGAGTGACGTCACAGCTGCAGCCAGAGGAAGTGACAGCAGAAGAGTGAGGGCACACCTGCAGCCAGAGGTAGTGACAGGAGAGGAGTGACGTCACAGCTGCAGCCAGAGGTAGTGACAGGAGAGGAGTGACGTCACAGCTGCAGCCAGAGGTTGTGACAGGAGAGGAGTGACGGCACACCTGCAGCTAGAGGTAGTGACAGGAGAGGAGTGACGGCACAGCTGCAGCCAGAGGTAGTAACAGGAGAGGAGTGTCAGCACACCTGCAGCCAGATGTAGTGACAGCTCTCTCGCAGCCGGAGGAAGTGACAGCAGAAGAGTGATGGCACACCTGCAGCTAGAGGTAGTGACAGGAGAGGAGTGACAGCACAGCTGCAGACATAGGTAGTGACAGGAGAGGAGTGACGGCACACCTGCAGCCAGAGGTAGTGACAGGAGAGGAGTGACGTCACAGCTGCAGCCAGAAGTACTGACAGGAGAGGAGTGACGGCACACCTGCAGCTAGAAGTAGTGACAGGAGAGGAGTGACGGCACAGCTGCAGCCAGAGGTAGTGAAAGGAGAGGAGTGTCAGCACACCTGCAGCCAGATGTAGTGACAGCTCTCTCGCAGCCGGAGGAAGTGACAGCAGAAGAGTGATGGCACATGTGCAGCCAGAGGTAGTGACAGAAGAGGAGTGACAGCACACCTGCAACCAGAGGAAGTGACAGGAGAGGAGTGATGGCACAGCTGCAGCCAGAGGAAGTGACAGCAGAAGAGTGATGGCACACGTGCAGCTAGAGGTAGTGACAGAAGAGTGACAGCACACCTGCAACCAGAGGTAGTGACAGGAGAGGAGTGACGGCACAGCTGCAGCCAGAGGAAGTGACAGCAGAAGAGTGATGGCACACGTGCAGCTAGAGGTAGTTACAGGAGAGGAGTGACAGCACAGCTGCAGCCAGCAGTAGTGACAGGAGAGGAGTGACGTCACAGCTGCAGCCAGAGGAAGTGACAGCAGAAGAGTGAGGGCACACCTGCAGCCAGAGGTAGTGACAGGAGAGGAGTGACGTCACAGCTGCAGCCAGAGGTAGTGACAGGAGAGGAGTGACGTCACAGCTGCAGCCAGAGGTTGTGACAGGAGAGGAGTGACGGCACACCTGCAGCTAGAGGTAGTGACAGGAGAGGAGTGACGGCACAGCTGCAGCCAGAGGTAGTAACAGGAGAGGAGTGTCAGCACACCTGCAGCCAGATGTAGTGACAGCTCTCTCGCAGCCGGAGGAAGTGACAGCAGAAGAGTGATGGCACACCTGCAGCTAGAGGTAGTGACAGGAGAGGAGTGACAGCACAGCTGCAGCCAGAGGTAGTGACAGGAGAGGAGTGACGGCAAAGCTGCAGCCATAGGTAGTGACAGGAGAAGAGTGACGGCACACCTGCAGCCAGAGGAAGTGACAGCAGAAGAGTGATGGCACACCTGAAGCTAGATGTAGTGAGAGGAGTGACGTCACAGCTGCAACCAGAGGTACTGACAGGAGAGGAGTGACGGCACACCTGCAGCTAGAGGTAGTGACAGGAGAGGAGTGACGGCACACCTTCAGCCAGAGGTAGTGGCAGGAGTTAGTGACGGCACACCTGCAGCCAGAGGTAGTGACAGGAGAGGAGTGACGGCACACCTGCAGCCAGAGGAAGTGACAGGAGGAGTGCCGGCACAGCTGCAGCCAGAGGTAGTGACAGGAGAGGAGTGACAGCACAGCTGCAGCCAGAGGTAGTGACAGGAGAGGAGTGACAGCACACCTGCAGCCATAGGTACTGACAGGAGAGGAGTGACAGCACAACTGCAGCCAGATGTAGTGACAGGAGAGGAGTGACGGCACACCTGCAGCCAGAGGTAGTGACAGGAGAGGAGTGACTGCACACCTGCAGCCACAGGTAGTGACAGGATAGGAGTGACGGCACACCTGCAGCTAGAGGTAGTGACAGGAGAAGAGTGACAGCACAGCTGCAGCCAGAGGTAGTGACAGGAGAGGAGTGACAGCACACCTGCAGCCTGAGGTAGTGGCAGGAGAGGAGTGACGGCACACCTGCAGACAGAGGTAGTGACAGGAGAGGAGTGACGGCACACCTGCAGCCAGAGGAAGTGACAGGAGGAGTGCCGGCACAGCTGCATCCAGAGGTAGTGACAGGAGAGGAGTGACTGCACACCTGCAGCCAGAGGTAGTGACAGGAGAGGAGTGACAGCTCACCTGCAGCCAGAGGTAGTGACAGCAGAGGAGTAACTGCACACCTGTAGCCAGAGGTAGTGACAGGAGAGGAGTGACAGCACAGCTACAGCCAGAGGAAGTGACAGGAGAGGAGTGACTGCACACCTGCATCTAGAAGTAGTGACAGGAGAGGAGTGACAGCACACCTGCAGCCATAGGTACTGACAGTAGAGGAGTGACGGCACACCTGCAGCCAGATGTAGTGACAGGAGAGGAGTGACGGCACACCTGCAGCCAGAGGAAGTGACAGGAGAGGAGTGACAGCTCACCTGCAGCCAGAGGTAGTGACAGGAGAGGAGTGACAGCACACCTGCAGCCAGAGGTAGTGACAGGAGAGGAGTGATGGCACACCTGCAGCCAGATGTAGTGACAGCTCTCTCGCAGCCGAAGGAAATGACAGCAGAAGCGTGATGGCACACCTGCAGCTAGCGGTAGTGACAGGAGAGGAGTGACGGCACACCTGCACCCAGAGGTAGTGACAGTAGAGGAGTGATGGCACAGCTGCAGCCAGAGGAAGTGACAGGAGAGGAGTGACGGCACACCTGCAGCCATAGGTAGTGACAGGAGAAGAGTGACGCACAACTGCAGCCAGAGGTAGTGACAGGAGAGGAGTGACGGCACAGCTGCAGCCAGAGGTTGTGACAGGAGAGGAGGGAAGGCACACCTGCAGCCAGAGGTAGCGACAGGAGAGGAGTGACGGCTCACCTGCAGCCAGAGGTAGTGACAGAAGAGGAGTGATGGCACAGCTGCAGCCAGAGGTAGTGACTGGCGAGGAGTGACGGCACAGCTGCAGCCAGAGGTAGTGACAGTCGAGGAGTGACGGCACACCTGCAGCTAGCGGTAGTGACAGTCGAGGAGTAACGGCTCACCTGCAGCCAGAGGTAGTGACAGGAGAGGAGTGATGGCACATCTGTAGCCAGAGGTAGTGACAGGAGAGGAGTGACAGCACACCTGCAGCCAGAGGTAGTGACAGGAGAGGAGTGACAGCACACCTGCAGCCAGAGGTAGTGACAGGAGAGGAGTGACGGCTCACCTGCAGCCAGAGGTAGTGACAGGAGAGGAGTGATGGCACAGCTGCAGCCAGAGGTAGTGACAGGAGAGGAGTGACAGCTCACCTGCAGCCAGAGGTAGTGACCGGAGAGGAGTGACAGCGCACCTGCAGCCAGAGGTAGCGACAGGAGAGGAGTGACGGCTCACCTGCAGCCAGAGGTAGTGACAGGAGAGGAGTGATGGCACAGCTGCTGCCAGAGGTAGTGACAGTCGAGGAATGACGGCACAGTTGCAGCCAGAGGTAGTGACAGGAGAGGAGTGACAGCACACCTGCAGCCAGATGTAGTGACAGGAGAGGAGTGCCGGCACACCTGCAGCCAGAGGTAGTGACAGGAGAGGAGTGACGGCACACCTGCAGCCAGAGGTAGTGACAGGAGAGGAGTGACAGCACAGCTGCAGCCAGAGGTAGTGACAGGAGGAGTGACAGCACAGCTGCAGCCAGAGGTAGTGACAGGAGAGGAGTGACAGCACACCTGCAGCCAGAGGTAGTGACAGGAGAGGAGTGACAGCTCACCTGCAGCCAGAGGTAGTGACAGGAGAGGAGTGACAGATCATCTGCAGCCAGATGTAGTGACAGGAGAGGAGTGACGTCACAGCTGCAGCCAGCGGTAGTGACAGGAGAGGAGTGACGGCACACCTGCAGCCAGAGGTAGTGACAGAGGAGTGACAGCACAGCTGCAGCCAGAGGTAGTGACAGGAGAGGAGTGACGGCACACCTGCAGCTAGCGGTAGTGACAGGAGAAGAGTGACGCACACCTGCAGCCCGAGGTAGTGACAGGAGAGGAGTGACGGCACAGCTGCAGCCAGAGGTTGTGACAGGAGAGGAGTGATGGCACACCTGCAGCCAGAGGTAGTGACAGGAGAGGAGTGACGGCACAGCTGCAGCCAGAAGTTGTGACAGGAGAGGAGTGATGGCACACCTGCAGCTAGAGGTAGTGACAGGAGAGGAGTGACGGCACACCTGCAGCCAGAGGTAGTGACAGGAGAGGAGTGACGGCACAGCTGCATCCATAGGTAGTGACAGGAGAGGAGTGACGGCACACGTGCAGCCAGAGGTAGTGAAAGGAGAGGAGTGACGGCACAGCTGCAGCCATAGGTAGTGACAGGAGAGGAGTGACGGCACAGCTGCAGCCAGAGGTAGTGACAGGAGAGGAGTGACGGCACAGCTGCAGCCCGAGGAAGTGACAGTAGAAGAGTGATGGCACACCTGAAGCTAGAGGTAGTGACATGAGGAGTGACGGCACAGCTGCAGCCAGAGGAAGTGACAGCAGAAGAGTGATGGCACACCTGAAGCTAGAGGTAGTGACATGAGAGGAGTGACAGCACAGCTGCAGCCAGAGGTAGTGACAGGAGAGGAGTGACAGCACACCTGCAGCCAGATGTAGTGACAGCTCTCTCGCAGCCGGAGGAAGTGACAGCAGAAGAGTGATGGCACACCTGCAGCCATAGGTACTGACAGGAGAGGAGTGACAACACACTTGCAGCCAGATGTAGTGACAAGAGAGAAGTGACGGCACACCTGCAGCCAGAGGTAGTGACAGGAGAGGAGTGACGGCACAGCTGCAGCCATAGGTAGTGACAGGAGAGGAGAGACGGCACACCTGCAGCCAGAGGTAGTGACAGGAGAGGAGTGACGTCACAGCTGCAGCCAGAGGTACTGACAGGAGAGGAGTGACGGCACACCTGCAGCTAGAGGTAGTGACAGGAGAGGAGTGACAGCACAGCTGCAGCCAGAGGTAGTGAAAGGAGAGGAGTGTCAGCACACCTGCAGCCAGATGTAGTGACAGCTCTCACGCAGCCGGAGGAAGTGACAGCAGAAGAGTGATGGCACACCTGCAGCTAGAGGTAGTGACAGGAGAGGAGTGACAGCACAGCTGCAGCCAGAGATAGTGACAGGAGAGGAGTGACGGCAAAGCTGCAGCCATAAGTAGTGACAGGAGAGGAGTGACAGCACAGCTGCAGCCGGAGGTAGTGACAGGAGAGGAGTGACAGCACACCTGCAGCCATAGGTACTGACAGGAGAGGAGTGACAGCACAACTGCAGCCAGATGTAGTGACAGGAGAGGAGTGACGGCACACCTGCAGCTAGAGGTAGTGAAAGGAGAGGAGTGACAGCACAGCTGCAGCCAGAGGTAGTGACAGGAGAGGAGTGACAGCACACCTGCAGCCAGATGTAGTGACAGCTCTCTCGCAGCCGGAGGAAGTGACAGGAGAGAAGTGACGGCACAGCTGCAGCAATAGGTAGTGACAGGAGAGGAGTGACGGCACAGCTGCAGCCAGAGGTAGTGACAGGAGAGGAGTGACAGCACACCTGCAGCCAAAGGTACTGACAGGAGAGGAGTGACAGCACACCTGCAGCCAGATGTAGTGACAGGAGAGGAGCGACGGCACACCTGCAGCCAGAGGTAGTGACAGGAGAGGAGTGACGGCACAGCTGCAGCCATAGGTAGTGATAGGAGAGGAGTGACGGCACAGCTGCAGCCAGAGGTAGTGACAGGAGAGGAGTGACGTCACAGCTGCAGCCAGAGGTAGTGACAGGAGAGGAGTGACGGCACACCTGCAGCTAGAGGTAGTGACAGGAGAAGAGTGACGGCATAGCTGCAGCTAGAGGTAGTGACAGGAGAGGAGTGACGGCACAGCTGCAGCCAGAGGTAGTGACAGGAGAGGAGTGACGGAACACCTGCAGCCGGAGGAAGTGACAGCAGAAGAGTGATGGCACACCTGCATCTAGAGGTAGTGACAGGAGAGGAGTGACAGCACAGCTGCAGCCAGAGGTAGTGACAGGAGAGGAGTGACGGCAAAGCTGCAGCCATAGGTAGTGACAGGAGAAGAGTGACGGCACACCTGCAGCCAGAGGTAGTGGCAGGAGAGGAGTGACGGCACACCTGCAGCCAGAGGTAGTGACAGGAGAGGAGTGACGGCACACCTGCAGCCAGAGGAAGTGACAGGAGGAGTGCCGGCACAGCTGCAGCCAGAGGTAGTGACAGGAGAGGAGTGACAGCACAGCTGCAGCCAGAGGTAGTGACAGGAGAGGAGTGACAGCACACCTGCAGCCAGATGTAGTGACAGGAGAGGAGTGACAGCACAACTGCAGCCAGATGTAGTGACAGGAGAGGAGTGACGGCACACCTGCAGCCAGAGGTAGTGACAGGAGAGGAGTGACTGCACACCTGCAGCCACAGGTAGTGACAGGATAGGAGTGACGGCACACCTGCAGCTAGAGGTAGTGACAGGAGAAGAGTGACAGCACAGCTGCAGCCAGAGGTAGTGACAGGAGAGGAGTGACAGCACACCTGCAGCCTGAGGTAGTGGCAGGAGAGGAGTGACGGCACACCTGCAGACAGAGGTAGTGACAGGAGAGGAGTGACGGCACACCTGCAGCCAGAGGAAGTGACAGGAGGAGTGCCGGCACAGCTGCAGCCAGAGGTAGTGACAGGAGAGGAGTGACGGCACAGCTGCAGCCAGAGGTAGTGACAGGAGAGGAGTGACTGCACACCTGCAGCCAGAGGTAGTGACAGGAGAGGAGTGACAGCTCACCTGCAGCCAGAGGTAGTGACAGCAGAGGAGTAACTGCACACCTGTAGCCAGAGGTAGTGACAGGAGAGGAGTGACAGCACAGCTACAGCCAGAGGAAGTGACAGGAGAGGAGTGACTGCACACCTGCATCTAGAAGTAGTGACAGGAGAGGAGTGACAGCACACCTGCAGCCATAGGTACTGACAGTAGAGGAGTGACGGCACACCTGCAGCCAGATGTAGTGACAGGAGAGGAGTGACGGCACACCTGCAGCCAGAGGAGGTGACAGGAGAGGAGTGACAGCTCACCTGCAGCCAGAGGTAGTGACAGGAGAGGAGTGACAGCACACCTGCAGCCAGAGGTAGTGACAGGAGAGGAGTGATGGCACACCTGCAGCCAGATGTAGTGACAGCTCTCTCACAGCCGAAGGAAGTGACAGCAGAAGCGTGATGGCACACCTGCAGCTAGCGGTAGTGACAGGAGAGGAGTGACGGCACACCTGCACCCAGAGGTAGTGACAGTAGAGGAGTGATGGCACAGCTGCAGCCAGAGGTAGTGACAGGAGAGGAGTGACGGCACACCTGCAGCCATAGGTAGTGACAGGAGAGGAGGGAAGGCACACCTGCAGCCAGAGGTAGTGACAGGAGAGGAGTGACGGCACAGCTGCAGCCAGAGGTTGTGACAGGAGAGGAGTGATGGCACACCTGCAGCTAGAGGTAGTGACAGGAGAGGAGTGACGGCACACCTGCAGCCAGAGGTAGTGACAGGAGAGGAGTGACGGCAGAGCTGCAGCCATAGGTAGTGACAGCAGAAGAGTGATGGCACATGTGCAGCTAGAGGTAGTGACAGAAGAGGAGTGACAGCACACCTGCAACCAGAGGAAGTGACAGGAGAGGAGTGACGGCACAGCTGCTGCCAGAGGAAGTGACAGCAGAAGAGTGATGGCACATGTGCAGCCAGAGGTAGTGACAGAAGAGGAGTGACAGCACACCTGCAACCAGAGGTACTGACAGGAGAGGAGTGACGTCACAGCTGCAGCCAGAGGTACTGACAGGAGAGGAGTGACGGCACACCTGCAGCTAGAGGTAGTGACAGGAGAGGAGTGACAGCAAAGCTGCAGCCAGAGGTGACAGGAGAGGAGTGACAGTACACCTGCAGCCAGAGGTAGTGGCAGGAGAGGAGTGACGGCACACCTGCAGCCAGAGGTAGTGACAGGAGAGGAGTGACGGCACACCTGCAGCCAGAGGAAGTGACAGGAGGAGTGCCGGCACAGCTGCAGCCAGAGGTAGTGACAGGAGAGGAGTGACAGCACAGCTGCAGCCAGAGATAGTGACAGGAGAGGAGTGACAGCACACCTGCAGCCATAGGTACTGACAGGAGAGGAGTGACAGCACAACTGCAGCCAGATGTAGTGACAGGAGAGGAGTGACGGCACACCTGCAGCCAGAGGTAGTGACAGGAGAGGAGTGACTGCACACCTGCAGCCAGAGGAAGTGACAGGAGAGGAGTGACGGCACACCTGCAGCCAGATGTAGTGACAGCTCTCTCGCAGCCGAAGGAAGTGACAGCAGAAGAGTGATGGCACACCTGCAGCTAGCGGTAGTGACAGGAGAGGAGTGACGGCACACCTGCACCCAGAGGTAGTGACAGTAGAGGAGTGACAGCACAGCTGCAGCCAGAGGTAGTGACAGGAGAGGAGTGAACGGCACAGCTGCAGCCAGAGGTAGTGACAGGAGAGGAGTGACAGCACAGCTGCAGCCAGAGGTAGTGACAGGAGAGGAGTGACAGCACAGCTGCAGCCAGAGGTAGTGACAGGAGAGGAGTGACAGCACAGCTGCAGCTAGAGGTAGTGACAGGAGAGAAGTGACGGCACAGCTGCAGCCAGAGGTAGTGACAGGAGAGGAGTGACGATTCACCTGCAGCCAGAGGTAGTAACAGGAGAGGAGTGATGGCTTACCTGCAGCCAGAGGTAGTGATAGGAGAGGAGTGACAGCACACCTGCACCCAGAGGTACTGACAGTAGAGGAGTGACGGCACACCTGCAGCCAGATGTAGTGACAGGAGAGGAGTGACGGCACACCTGCAGCCAGAGGAAGTGACAGGAGAGGAGTGACAGCTCACCTGCAGCCAGAGGTAGTGACAGGAGAGGAGTGACGGCACACCTGCAGCCAGAGGTAGTGACAGGAGAGGAGTGATGGCACACCTGCAGCCAGAGGAAGTGACAGGAGAAGAGTGACGCACACCTGCAGCCAGAGGTAGTGACAGGAGAGGAGTGACGGCACAGCTGCAGCCAGAGGTTGTGACAGGAGAGGAGGGATGGCACACCTGCAGCCAGAGGTAGTGACAGGAGAGGAGTGACGGCACAGCTGCAGCCAGAGGTTGTGACAGGAGAGGAGTGATGGCACACCTGCAGCTAGAGGTAGTGACAGGAGAGAAGTGACGGCACACCTGCAGCCAGAGGTAGTGACAGGAGAGGAGTGATGGCACACCTGCAGCCAGATGTAGTGACAGCTCTCTCGCAGCCGAAGGAAGTGACAGCAGAAGAGTGATGGCACACCTGCAGCTAGCGGTAGTGACAGGAGAGGAGTGATGGCACACCTGCACCCAGAGGTAGTGACAGGAGAGGAGTGATGGCACAGCTGCAGCCAGAGGTAGTGACAGGAGAGGAGTGACGGCACAGCTGCAGCCAGAGGTTGTGACAGGAGAGGAGGGATGGCACACCTGCAGCCAGAGGTAGTGACAGGAGAAGAGTGACAGCACAGCTGCAGCCAGAGGTAGTGACAGGAGAGGAGTGACAGCACAGCTGCAGCCAGAGGTAGTGACAGGAGAGAAGTGACGGCACAGCTGCAGCCAGAGGTAGTGACAGGAGAGGAGTGACGATTCACCTGCAGCCAGAGGTAGTGACAGGAGAGGAGTGATGGCACAGCTGCAGCCAGAGGTAGTGACAGGAGAGAAGTGACGGCACAGCTGCAGCTAGAGGTACTGACAGGAGAGGAGTGACAGCACAGCTGCAGCCAGAGGTAGTAACAGGAAAGGAGTGACAGCACAGCTGCAGCCAGAGGTAGTGACAGGAGAGGAGTGACGGCACAGCTGCAGCCAGAGGTAGTAACAGGAAAGGAGTGACAGCACAGCTGCAGCCAGAGGTAGTGACAGGAGAGGAGTGACGGCACAGCTGCAGCCAGAGGTAGTAACAGGAAAGGAGTGACGGCTTACCTGCAGCCAGAGGTAGTGACAGGAGAGGAGTGACAGCACAGCTGCAGCCAGAGGTAGTGACAGGAGAGGAGTGACAGCACAGCTGCAGCTAGAGGTAGTGACAGGAGAGGAGTGACGATTCACCTGCAGCCAGAGGTAGTGACAGGAGAGGAGTGATGGCACAGCTGCAGCCAGAGGTAGTGACAGGAGAGAAGTGACGGCACAGCTGCAGCCAGAGGTAGTAACAGGAGAGGAGTGATGGCTTACCTGCAGCCAGAGGTAGTGATAGGAGAGGAGTGACAGCACACCTGCACCCAGAGGTACTGACAGTAGAGGAGTGACGGCACACCTGCAGCCAGATGTAGTGACAGGAGAGGAGTGACGGCACACCTGCAGCCAGAGGAAGTGACAGGAGAGGAGTGACAGCTCACCTGCAGCCAGAGGTAGTGACAGGAGAGGAGTGACGGCACACCTGCAGCCAGAGGTAGTGACAGGAGAGGAGTGATGGCACACCTGCAGCCAGAGGAAGTGACAGGAGAAGAGTGACGCACACCTGCAGCCAGAGGTAGTGACAGGAGAGGAGTGACGGCACAGCTGCAGCCAGAGGTTGTGACAGGAGAGGAGGGATGGCACACCTGCAGCCAGAGGTAGTGACAGGAGAGGAGTGACGGCACAGCTGCAGCCAGAGGTTGTGACAGGAGAGGAGTGATGGCACACCTGCAGCTAGAGGTAGTGACAGGAGAGAAGTGACGGCACACCTGCAGCCAGAGGTAGTGACAGGAGAGGAGTGATGGCACACCTGCAGCCAGATGTAGTGACAGCTCTCTCGCAGCCGAAGGAAGTGACAGCAGAAGAGTGATGGCACACCTGCAGCTAGCGGTAGTGACAGGAGAGGAGTGATGGCACACCTGTACCCAGAGGTAGTGACAGGAGAGGAGTGATGGCACAGCTGCAGCCAGAGGTAGTGACAGGAGAGGAGTGACGGCACAGCTGCAGCCAGAGGTTGTGACAGGAGAGGAGGGATGGCACACCTGCAGCCAGAGGTAGTGACAGGAGAAGAGTGACAGCACAGCTGCAGCCAGAGGTAGTGACAGGAGAGAAGTGACGGCACAGCTGCAGCCAGAGGTAGTGACAGGAGAGGAGTGACGATTCACCTGCAGCCAGAGGTAGTGACAGGAGAGGAGTGATGGCACAGCTGCAGCCAGAGGTAGTGACAGGAGAGAAGTGACGGCACAGCTGCAGCCAGAGGTAGTAACAGGAAAGGAGTGACGGCTTACCTGCAGCCAGAGGTAGTGACAGGAGAGGAGTGACTGCACACCTGCAGCCACAGGTAGTGACAGGATAGGAGTGACGGCACACCTGCAGCTAGAGGTAGTGACAGGAGAAGAGTGACAGCACAGCTGCAGCCAGAGGTAGTGACAGGAGAGGAGTGACAGCACACCTGCAGCCTGAGGTAGTGGCAGGAGAGGAGTGACGGCACACCTGCAGACAGAGGTAGTGACAGGAGAGGAGTGACGGCACACCTGCAGCCAGAGGAAGTGACAGGAGAGGAGTGACAGCTCACCTGCAGCCAGAGGTAGTGACAGGAGAGGAGTGACGGCACACCTGCAGCCAGAGGTAGTGACAAGAGAGGAGTGATGGCACACCTGCAGCCAGATGTAGTGACAGCTCTTTCGCAGCCGAAGGAAGTGACAGCAGAAGAGTGATGGCACACCTGCAGCTAGCGGTAGTGACAGGAGAGGAGTGACGGCACACCTGCACCCAGAGGTAGTGACAGTAGAGGAGTGATGGCACAGCTGCAGCCAGAGGTAGTGACAGGAGAGGAGTGACGGCACACCTGCAGCCATAGGTAGTGACAGGAGAAGAGTGACGCACACCTGCAGCCAGAGGTAGTGACAGGAGAGGAGTGACGGCACAGCTGCAGCCAGAGGTTGTGACAGGAGAGGAGGGATGGCGCACCTGCAGCCAGAGGTAGTGACAGGAGAGGAGTGACGGCACAGCTGCAGCCAGAGGTTGTGACAGGAGAGGAGTGATGGCACACCTGCAGCTAGAGGTAGTGACAGGAGAGGAGTGACGGCACACCTGCAGCTAGAGGTAGTGACAGGAGAGGAGTGACGGCACACCTGCAGCCAGAGGTAGTGACAGGAGAGGAGTGACGGCACACCTGCAGCCAGAGGTAGTGACAGGAGAGGAGTGACGGCACAGCTGCAGCCATAGGTAGTGACAGGAGAGGAGTGACGGCACACGTGCAGCCAGAGGTAGTGACAGGAGAGGAGTGACGGCACAGCTGCAGCCATAGGTAGTGACAGGAGAGGAGTGACGTCACAGCTGCAGCCAGAGGAAGTGACAGTAGAAGAGTGATGGCACACCTGAAGCCAGAGGTAGTGACAGGAGAGGAGTGACAGTAAACCTGCAGCCAGAGGTAGTGACAGGAGAGGAGTGACAGCTTACTTGCAGCAAGAGGTAGTGACAGGAGAGGAAAGATGGCACAGCTGCAGCCAGAGGTAGTAACAGGAGAGGAGTGACGGCAAACCTGCAGCCAGAGGTAGCGACAGGAGAGGAGTGACGGCTCACCTGCAGCCAGAGGTAGTGACAGGAGAGGAGTGATGGCAAAGCTGCAGCCAGAGGTAGTGACAGGCGAGGAGTGACGGCACACCTGCAGCCAGAGGTAGTGACAGGAGAGGAGTGACTGCTCACCTGCAGCCAGAGGTAGTGACAGCCGAGGAGTGACGGCACACCTGCAGCCAGAGGTAGTGACAGGCGAGGAGTGACGGCACACCTGCAGCCAGAGGTAGTGACAGGAGAGGAGTGACGGCTCACCTGCAGCCAGAGGTAGTGACAGGAGAGGAGTGCCGGCACACCTGCAGCCAGAGGTAGTGACAGGAGAGGAGTGACGGCACACCTGCAGCCAGAGGTAGTGACAGGAGAGGAGTGACAGCAAAGCTGCAGCAAGAAGTAGTGAGAGGAGAGGAGTGACAGCACAGCTGCAGCCAGAGGTAGTGACAGGAGAGGAGTGACAGTAAACCTGCAGCCAGAGGTAGTGACAGGAGAGGAGTGAAAGCTCACCTGCAGCCAGAGGTAGTGACAGCAGAGGAGTGACAGCTTACTTGCAGCAAGAGGTAGTGACAGGAGAGGAAAGATGGCACAGCTGCAGCCAGAGGTAGTGACAGGAGAGGAGTGACGGCAAACCTGCAGCCAGAGGTAGCAACAGGAGAGGAGTGACAGCACAGCTGCAGCCAGAGGTAGTGACAGGAGAGGAGTGACGGCTCACCTGCAGCCAGAGGTAGTGACAGGAGAGGAGTGATGGCACAGCTGCAGCCACAGGTAGTGACAGGCGAGGAGTGACGGCACACCTGCAGCCAGAGGTAGTGACAGGCGAGGAGTGACGGCACACCTGCAGTCAGAGGTAGTGACAGGAGAGGAGTAACGGCTCACCTGCAGCCAGAGGTAGTGACAGGAGAGGAGTGATGGCACATCTGCAGCCAGAGGTAGTGACAGGAGAGGAGTGACAGCACACCTGCAGCCAGAGGTAGTGACAGGAGAGGAGTGACAGCTCACCTGCAGCCAGAGGTAGTGACAGGAGAGGAGTGACAGCACACCTGCAGCCAGAGGTAGTGACAGGAGAGGAGTGACAGCTCACCTGCAGCCAGAGGTAGTGACAGGAGAGGAGTGACAGCACAGCTGCAGCCAGAGGTAGTGACAGGAAAGGAGTGACGGCACACCTGCAGCCAGAGGTAGTGACAGGAGAGGAGTGACGGAACAGCTGCAGCCAGAGGTAGTGACAGGAGAGGAGTGACGGCACAGCTGCAGCCAGAGGTAGTGACAGGGGAGGAGTGACAGCACACCTGCAGCAAGATGTAGTGACAGCTCTCTCGCAGCTGGAGGAAGTGACAGCAGAAGAGTGATGGCACATGTGCAGCTAGAGGTAGTGACAGGAGAGGAGTGACGGCTCACCTGCACCCAGAGGTAGTGACAGGAGAGGAGTGATTAAACAGCTGCAGCCAGAGGTAGTGACAGGCGAGGAGTGACGGCACACCTGCAGCCAGAGGTAGTGACAGGAGAGGAGTGACGGCTCACCTGCAGCGAGAGGTAGTGACAGGAGAGGAGTGATGGCACATCTGCAGCCAGAGGTAGTGACAGGAGAGGAGTGATGGCACACCTGCAGCCAGAGGTAGTGACAGGAGAGGAGTGACGGCACAGCTGCAGCCAGAGGAAGTGACAGCAGAAGAGTGATGGCACACCTGCAGCCAGAAGTAGTGACAGGAGAGGAGTGACAGCACAGCTGCAGCCAGAGGTAGTGACAGGAGAGGAGTGACGGCACACCTGCAGCCAGAGGTAGTGACAGGAGAGGAGTGCCGGCACAGCTGCAGCCAGAGATAGTGACAGGAGAGGAGTGACGGAACAGCTGCAGCCAGAGGTAGTGACAGGAGAGGAGTGACGGCACAGCTGCAGCCAGAGGTAGTGACAGGGGAGGAGTGACAGCACACCTGCAGCAAGATGTAGTGACAGCTCTCTCGCAGCTGGAGGAAGTGACAGCAGAAGAGTGATGGCACATGTGCAGCTAGAGGTAGTGACAGGAGAGGAGTGACGGCTCACCTGCACCCAGAGGTAGTGACAGGAGAGGAGTGATGGCACAGCTGCAGCCAGAGGTAGTGACAGGCGAGGAGTGACGGCACACCTGCAGCCAGAGGTAGTGACAGGAGAGGAGTGACGGCTCACCTGCAGCGAGAGGTAGTGACAGGAGAGGAGTGATGGCACATCTGCAGCCAGAGGTAGTGACAGGAGAGGAGTGATGGCACACCTGCAGCCAGAGGTAGTGACAGGAGAGGAGTGACGGCACAGCTGCAGCCAGAGGAAGTGACAGCAGAAGAGTGATGGCACACCTGCAGCCAGAAGTAGTGACAGGAGAGGAGTGACAGCACAGCTGCAGCCAGAGGTAGTGACAGGAGAGGAGTGACGGCACACCTGCAGCCAGAGGTAGTGACAGGAGAGGAGTGCCGGCACAGCTGCAGCCAGAGATAGTGACAGGAGAGGAGTGACGGAACAGCTGCAGCCAGAGGTAGTGACAGGAGAGGAGTGACGGCACAGCTGCAGCCAGAGGTATTGACAGGGGAGGAGTGACAGCACACCTGCAGCAAGATGTAGTGACAGCTCTCTCGCAGCTGGAGTAAGTGACAGCAGATGAGTGATGGCACACGTGCAGCTAGAGGTAGTGACAAGAGGAGTGACAGCACAGCTGCAGCCAGAAGTAGAGACAGGAGAGGAGTGATGGCACAGCTGCAGCCAGAGGTAGTGACAGGGGAGGAGTGACAGCACACCTGCAGCAAGATGTAGTGACAGCTCTCTCGCAGCCAGAGGAAGTGACAGCAGAAGAGTGATGGCACATGTGCAGCTAGAGGTAGTGACAGAAGAGGAGTGACAGCACACCTGCAACAAGAGGTAGTGACAGAAGAGGAGTGACAGCTCACCTGCAGGCAGAGGTAGTGACAGGAGAGGAGTGACAGCACACCTTCAGCCAGAGGTAGTGACAGGAGAGGAGTGACGGCTCACCTGCACCCAGAGGTAGTGACAGGAGAGGAGTGATGGCACAGCTGCAGCCAGAGGTAGTGACAGGCGAGGAGTGACGGCAAAGCTGCAGCAAGAAGTAGTGACAGGAGAGGAGTGACAGCACAGCTGCAGCCAGAGGTAGTGACAGGAGAGGAGTGACAGTAAACCTACAGCCAGAGGTAGTGACAGGAGAGGAGTGAAAGCTCACCTGCAGCCAGAGGTAGTGACAGGAGAGGAGTGACAGCTTACTTGCAGCAAGAGGTAGTGACAGGAGAGGAAAGATGGCACAGCTGCAGCCAGAGGTAGTGCCAGGAGAGGAGTGACGGCAAACCTGCAGCCAGAGGTAGCAACAGGAGAGGAGTGACAGCACAGCTGCAGCCAGAGGTAGTGACAGGAGAGGAGTGATGGCTCGCCTGCAGCCAGAGGTAGTGACAGGAGAGGAGTGATGGCACAGCTGCAGCCACAGGTAGTGACAGGCGAGGAGTGACGGCACACCTGCAGCCAGAGGTAGTGACAGGCGAGGAGTGACGGCACACCTGCAGCCAGAGGTACTGACAGGAGAGGAGTGACAGCACACCTGCAGCCATAGGTAGTGACAGGAGAGCAGTGAGAGCACACCTGCAGCCAGAGGTACTGACAGGAGAGGAGTGATAGCACACCTGCAGCCATAGGTAGTGACAGGAGAGGAGTGACAGCACACCTGCAGCCATAGGTAGTGACGGGAGACAAGTGACAGCACACCTGAAGCCATAGGTAGTGACAGGAGAGGAGTGACAGCACAGCTGCAGCCAGACATAGTGACAGGAGAGGAGTGACAGCACAGCTGCAGCCAGAGGTAGTGACAGGAGAGGAGTGACGGCACAGCTGCAGCCAGAGGAAGTGACAGCAGAAGAGTGATGGCACACCTGCAGCCAGAATTAGTGACAGGAGAGGAGTGACAGCACAGCTGCAGCCAGAGGTAGTGACAGGAGAGGAGTGACGGCACACCTGCAGCCAGAGGTAGTGACAGGAGAGGAGTGCCGGCACAGCTGCAGCCAGAGATAGTGACAGGAGAGGAGTGACGGAACAGCTGCAGCCTGAGGTAGTGACAGGAGAGGAGTGACGGCACAGCTGCAGCCAGAGGTATTGACAGGGGAGGAGTGACAGCACACCTGCAGCAAGATGTAGTGACAGCTCTCTCGCAGCTGGAGTAAGTGACAGCAGATGAGTGATGGCACACGTGCAGCTAGAGGTAGTGACAAGAGAGGAGTGACAGCACAGCTGCAGCCAGAAGTAGAGACAGGAAAGGAGTGATGGCACAGCTGCAGCCAGAGGTAGTGACAGGGGAGGAGTGACAGCACACCTGCAGCAAGATGTAGTGACAGCTCTCTCGCAGCCAGAGGAAGTGACAGCAGAAGAGTGATGGCACATGTGCAGCTAGAGGTAGTGACAGAAGAGGAGTGACAGCACACCTGCAACAAGAGGTAGTGACAGAAGAGGAGTGACAGCTCACCTGCAGGCAGAGGTAGTGACAGGAGAGGAGTGACAGCACACCTTCAGCCAGAGGTAGTGACAGGAGAGGAGTGGCAGCTCACCTGCACCCAGAGGTAGTGACAGGAGAGGAGTGATGGCACAGCTGCAGCCAGAGGTAGTGACAGGCGAGGAGTGACGGCAAAGCTGCAGCAAGAAGTAGTGACAGGAGAGGAGTGACAGCACAGCTGCAGCCAGAGGTAGTGACAGGAGAGGAGTGAAAGCTCACCTGCAGCCAGAGGTAGTGACAGGAGAGGAGTGACAGCTTACTTGCAGCAAGAGGTAGTGACAGGAGAGGAAAGATGGCACAGCTGCAGCCAGAGGTAGTGACAGGAGAGGAGTGACGGCAAACCTGCAGCCAGAGGTAGCAACAGGAGAGGAGTGACAGCACAGCTGCAGCCAGAGGTAGTGACAGGAGAGGAGTGATGGCTCACCTGCAGCCAGAGGTAGTGACAGGAGAGGAGTGATGGCACAGCTGCAGCCACAGGTAGTGACAGGCGAGGAGTGACAGCACACCTGCAGCCTGAGGTACTGACAGGAGAGGAGTGACAGCACACCTGCAGCCATAGGTAGTGACAGGAGAGGAGTGACTGCTCACCTGCAGCCATACGTAGTGACAGGAGAGCAGTGAGAGCACACCTGCAGCCAGAGGTACTGACAGGAGAGGAGTGATAGCACACCTGCAGCCATAGGTAGTGACAGGAGAGGAGTGACAGCACACCTGCAGCCATAGGTAGTGACGGGAGACAAGTGACAGCACACCTGAAGCCATAGGTAGTGACAGGAGAAGAGTGACAGCAAAGCTGCAGCCAAAGGTGTTGACAGGAGAGGAGTGAGAGCACAGCTGCAGCCAGAGGTAGTGACAGGAGAGGAGTGACGGCACAGCTGCAGTCAGAGGTAGTGACAGGAGAGGAGTGACAGCACACCTGCAGCCACAAGTACTGACAGGAGAGGAGTGACAGCACAGCCACAGCCAGAGGTAGTGACAGGAGAAGAGTGACACCCCATGCAGCTGCAAAATGGGTGTGGCAATGCAAAAGAACCTGGGCTCGGTCATGAGTGGTACCAAACATACATGACCTTAGCAGCCATGCAAGTGCTCCTACGGAGGAAGTTTGAGCACCGCCATAGTGTTTCCCCCCAATATATACATAATCTGACAGCATTTCACACAAAATACACGTAATCTGGCAGATTCCCTCCAACATACACATGATCTGGCAACGGTTTCCTTCCAAAATAAACCAATGTGACTACAAGTCTTAACAATGGATCCATGACTGTTACAAATGTTACCATATATTTATGGATAATCCATAAAGGTGGCCATACATTAGGGGACTTGGTGGCCAATCGATCATCCGATTCAATTATAATCAAATCGGACAAAAATCGGTGCTGCCAAGTGCACGCCCAATCGACGATGCAATTAATTTTGTCCTGAAATTGGTGCATGAATTGGTCAGACAAGCTGCAAGGTGTAGGGCCGACTTCCTTGATCGGGTGCGCGGCAGTAACAAAGAGCGATGAAACCCCCGGAGTGGTTTCCACAGTGTAAAACCGTGTGCGTTTATACATTACCTGTCCCGTGTCCCGGTGTCCTGCCCCTTTTCCCTCAGCCCCATATATGCCATCAGCATGTGTGATGGAAGAGCGGCGGATTGGGACACTGGATGGTACTGCGACACAGCAGAGGTAATGTATAAATGCACACGTGCACACTAGGGATCAGCGGCAAGGCTGCGCACTGGGTCGATTTCCAAAAGATTTTAGCATGAAGTTGATTGGGAATAGGCCTGTGGTGTATGGGCAGCTGATGGATCTCTCTCTGATCAGAGAGCGATCTATCCCTTGGTCAAATCTGCCCATCACTGCTTGATGTATGGACACCTTAAAGAGGACCTGTAAGTTTAAAAAATGTATCCAGAGGGTACTTACCATGGGAGGGAGGGACACCTTAAAGAGGCCCTGTAACTTTAAAAAATGTCTCCTGGGAATACTTACCATGCGAGGGGGAAGCCTCTGGATCCTATTGAGGTTTCCCCATCCTCCTCCATCCCACCGTCGCAGTGCTAGCAGTCCCCGAACAGCAGCCATGTAAATATTTACCTTCCGGGCTCCAGCTCAGTAGCGGCTCTAAGCTCGGGGTCATTCGGAAATAGTCAATCCCAATCGGATCTGCTCTACTGCACAGGCGCAATTCGCTTGCACAGTAGAGTGGTCCTGATCAGGATCGGCTATTTCCACCTGATCCCGAGCAGAGAGCCGCTACTGCGCCTTCGCTGGGGAAGGTTAATATTGCCACAGCCCACTTTCCTTGTGGTTTCGGGGGCCCAGCGCAGTCACTGTGGGATGGAGGACAGGGAAAGCCTCGATAGGATCCAGAGGCTTCCCCCTCCCGAGGTAAGTACCCCCCGGGGACATTTTTGAATTTACCGGTTCTGTGTGTGTGATATCCCAGCTGCAGCCTCTCTATTGTCTGGGCTGCCATTGAAATGTGAGCTGCAGCAAAGAGAACATTGTCTATACAAGGCTTCCTTAAGGTGGCCACACACCATACAATTGTTTAAATATCTGTTCAATTTAAGAATTGCAATAAATTTTTCTAACTGATTGTAACATTTCAAAAATCTGACCAATGTACCACACACATGTATGTTACATTTTTCCCCAATTATGATAAAAATGATTGGAAAATTGAGAAAATTGCTAGGGTGTGTATATTAATAAATTGACAATCTAACACACACCATACAATCTTTAGAAAGGTTGAAGAAAAATATCTGGCATTCCGGATCGATAAAAATCAAAGAAAATGGGAAATCCGATCGGATTTTCCAGTCGAATTGTAAGAAATACGATATTGCTGAAAATATTGCATCAACAATGGGATATTAATAAAGACAACAATACCGATTTCTCGTAAGTTCTAGGTGGTCGTTTGGCAAAGAAATACACATCAACAACAGTATAAATAAAGTTTATATTGCAAGTGGTATTTGCGATACAGATACAGATACTGATGAACTACCGAAAACCGCATGTACAGAGAAATCCAACCATATGAACACATAAAGCTTAGGAAACAATGCCCACAATGTATCCATTAATACATAACATTAGTGCAGCTTCCCCATATATCCTAAAATACAGCCCACAATGCGCAGATACAGCTTACCTAGCCATGGTTTCCCGCTAACAGCCTCACCAGCCCATTCCAGCCAAAAGCCCCCCTCACAGCACATGGTCAAAGCATTTATCCTGCTCGACTCCACCCCTTCACCACACATCACTTCCGGCTCAGTGTCATTGGCTGAAAGGAATGCTTTTCAGCAGATTTGAACTTAATCTCCGCCTCAGGTCAGTTAAACAGGAAGTGACGTCCTTTGTCTGAAACATGTGCTTTAAGAATGGATTTTCAAACCGTCCAATTCTTACAATCCCCCACTTGAAGGTGATCGAAATTTATGAGAGAACCTTCACCAAAATGTAACAGTCCATAGATCCATGAATGGGATTAGATTGGATTCCAATGTCCATATAAAGAGTCCATCAATGTAAGTTTCCCACAAAAACAGTCCTTAATGTTCTCCTTTTGTGTAAATATTTAAAAGTTCACAACAACTCCAGTGGCGATGCATTCAGTCTTTTGCACAGTCACAGAAGTTATCAAGACGTCTGCAGATAGCACATCCGGCTCAGGGTTCCAGCACACCAGCACACTGGGTTCTTGGTTAACCTACATTTGCGCAAAATAACAGAACACAAAACAACACAGTTCACAGACTCACAAGTCCTACCCCATTATTTACTTTAAGCAGCTTTGAAAGGACTTCTGATTGAAAATGACAATGATATATCAAGACACTGCATGGGACCCATAACATTTTCCAAGACTACCATTTTAGAGACTAGCACATGCTCTGTCCACTACTACTCCAAGATCAGGCCACGCCTATAATGCAAACATCTGCCATTATCTGCCCAGCTCACAGCCTCTGCTCTCTGATCACTCACCACTCTGGGTGGCCACACTCCAGCTCTGTGTGGCTTCCGCTGCCAAGTCCCTCTCCCAGCTCACACTGGTTCACAGTGGTTTTACGCGGTTTCTGAGCTTTGAACTTCTATGGCAAGTTACACCTGCCTCTCCACTTACTCAGCCCGCACTGGCAGTACCACGTCACACTCTGGCAGCACTCAAGCATGCCACTTACCAAGCGAGGATGGACTCATGATGCTCCCACACTCAGTTTGTGAGGCACACGGCACCTTGCATGCCACAGATGCTGGGAAATTAGCCAAAGAGCTCCACACTCCGTGATTCTGAAACAGACAGGTTAGCAGACAAAGCACAGCAATGGAACCTCATTATGATTTCATAGCTTCAAAAGCATATGCGTGAACTATATTACCTACTAAGTACAATAGTACTGCAAACTGATCCAATCACTAGGGTCACCCATGTCCTTGTACATCAGCATCATCTCCAACTGTGACTCTGTAAACTTGCAACACATAGAAAACATTATAAAAGCATAACAGACTTAGATATCTGGACTGTAACAACCTGAATACAATGCTTTTCAACACTCTGGAAAACGATTTCTGTTAGATGTAAACATACACAGTTCAATCCCAATACACAGTTATACAATCTTGTGGACCTTTGACTGCATTTACTAAAATTCTCAAGGGTTAAGATGCTCATAATGAGAGCACATGGGGCTTTCAACTTCTGCAAAATCTAATCAACAATTATGGCTAAATCTTAGCTTAGATATGGTCTGCGTATGTATCTGTACATTTAATTATTTGGGCATTCACATTAACAATAGGAGCAGTTTAAAGTGTGCTTTCTGTAACAAAACATCTGTACTAGAGCAAACATCCCCCACTTGACTATTTACAAAACCTCCAACCCAGTAAAAGGATTGAAAGTAAAAACTGTTGTTGTGTGCTTTGCAATTCTCAAGTATATGCAAAGTACCTGAAACAAAGCTCATAACCAGAAACAAAAACTCCAGATTGAACAAGGCCTTACCATTTGTTCATTAACATAATTGACCTTACATTACAAATTTTAAGGCATTTTAAATCTGGTTTTCCCGAAATAAATTGTTGCCTTTGTAAAACGCTATATTCAAAAACATTTCAATGGCCAGCAACTTTGTGCATGGATCCTTACAAGAGGTGAGAAAACAAAAATTCAATCTCACCTGCCATGCCTTCAGGCCATTCACAAAACCCTCTACTATAGTAAAGTAACAAAGGCAACCTATTCAAATTTACATAGCTACAGTCAGCACCTGAAACTACAACAGTAATTTAGAGTTTACCTTTTCTGACTGTAGAAAAAATGATCAATTAAATAAAGAGGCTTATTCCTAACTCTAAAAATATGTTAGGATCCTCTTTATACATAAACGCATACATAGACAGACAAACAACAAAACACCGCCAGGATCTTCTTTTGTTCCTCGGTTTCCTACAAAATAGAAACTGAAAAACCATTATTAACATTTGACAAAGTTCCTCCTAGGAAGACTGTGTTCTGGAATGTCCCTCATTGTTCTACATTCCAGTATCTCCTGCTTTATTTCACTAACCTCCTGAGCAAATTTCCCTCGAAGCCAACTTACCTCAGCTTGTAATTGCTCAGTCTGTGATCTGAGAACTTTGTAAGGAACCCAGGCTCTATCCTGGTTCCTCTGCCCGTTCCCCCACCTAGGAGAGTACACCTCAATTTCTCTCCTCCTGGTAAGGAATTTGGTACCTCTGGAATAATTCTGCCTGTCTCTCCCAAGTGATGGGCAAAACCGTTTCATGTGTCCCTGTTCTCCACAGTGGTAGCAACGCCGGGTCACATGACTTCTCTGGGGCCTATTCAATGTATGTACAGCTCTGTCTCTTACAGGCTGCACAGCAAAAACTCCATTGAAATTTCTCTTGTGCTGCACTGATGATTTAAAAGGGTTCCTTTTCAAATCATCTGTTGGACTCTCTAAAGTCCTGTTCATCTGAATGCGCCTTTCCAGAGAATGCGCCTCCTGCGTACTCTCTGGCAACTCACTAACTGAAGAAACACTGCATTCAGAAGAACCACTATAACCAGCGTCACTTTCACTTGGACACTGATTAACTGCTTCACTACTGGAGGACACAGACAATGTTTCCAACTTGCATTGTGCATCCTTCAACTGCTCAGTCAGACCTGCATTCTGACGAAGCAATCTTTTATTTTCCACAATAATTTGTTGCTGGGTAATGGAAACCACATTGGCCTCTTCAGCAGCAATTGTTAAAATGGAGACTGCACTTTGCAAGTCTTTTACATTGTCCTTCAGCCTCTGAACCTCATGTTCTAGGTTTGATTTGTGTTCAACAACACCCCTGTATCGCTCTGCTATCCACTGTGCTGCAAAAATAAGTATAGCTTTGCCATCCTTTTTCTTCAACTTCTTATTATTTATCTGATCATACACATATACCTGGGCATGCTTCCATGGATCTACAGAGCTCTGCAATATATTCACAATACTTTCCTGGTTTTTCAATTTAGTCAGTTGCACAGAGGTCTCCATTTTGTTTACCCCTAAACAACAAAATGGACAGTCTATTCAATGCCAACACTTCGATCTCTGTACACAACAATAGGCAGAGTTTACAGTGAAACTCACAGGCTGCTTACACAATTTCTCACAAAACCTTTCTGGAGTATAAGCTCAACATCAGACCTATCTCACAAATCCAACATGCAACATTATACAGCTATTAATATGCTTTCCCGCCAAATCATAACACACCTCCTACCTGCCGCTCACCATTTATGTAAGAAATACGATATTGCTGAAAATATTGCATCAACAATGGGATATTAATAAAGACAACAATACCGATTTCTCGTAAGTTCTAGGTGGTCGTTTGGCAAAGAAATACACATCAACAACAGTATAAATAAAGTTTATATTGCAAGTGGTATTTGCGATACAGATACAGATACTGATGAACTACCGAAAACCGCATGTACAGAGAAATCCAACCATATGAACACATAAAGCTTAGGAAACAATGCCCACAATGTATCCATTAATACATAACATTAGTGCAGCTTCCCCATATATCCTAAAATACAGCCCACAATGCGCAGATACAGCTTACCTAGCCATGGTTTCCCGCTAACAGCCTCACCAGCCCATTCCAGCCAAAAGCCCCCCTCACAGCACATGGTCAAAGCATTTATCCTGCTCGACTCCACCCCTTCACCACACATCACTTCCGGCTCAGTGTCATTGGCTGAAAGGAATGCTTTTCAGCAGATTTGAACTTAATCTCCGCCTCAGGTCAGTTAAACAGGAAGTGACGTCCTTTGTCTGAAACATGTGCTTTAAGAATGGATTTTCAAACCGTCCAATTCTTACAGAATGAAAAAAAAAAGCTTTCGATTTTTTCAGGAGATACGATCGTTTTTATCGAATTGCTGTAAAATCGGATCATTTTATTGTATCGTGTGTGGCCAGCTTTAGCCATCCAATCTAGCCTCTGCAATGCTGGGAAATGCTCCTGCAGTCAGCCACTCACATAACCATCCTCACGTTACCACATCCTCACGGGGCCAAATCGGAGGGAAAAATAAACTGGAGAGATCATTGGCCAAGGGGAGGGACAAAGGCTGAGGCTGGGTTGCAGTAACTGGCTGGCTAAAATGAGGGGTGGGACTGTCTTGTACAGCAGGGAACTCATATTGCAACATGTTGTGGGCGGGGCTTGGCACTAGCATCAGCCTACAGCTATCACTATGGGCTGAGGCTGAGCCTGTCACAATAAATTCCACTGCCCCCTTGGCCAATCACTGGCAGGGGGCGTGGATTTGATGTCAAAAGGCGGGAGATTGGAAAAAGCTTGAATAGCTCTGCCTCCTGCACTTGTTTGAAATGGATTCCTTTGTCTCCCCTGTACCTGCCATCTTATGCCTGCTCCAGCAGCAGAAGCTAGCCTCATGCCTCAGCAAGCAGTTACCAGGCAGAAGTGAGCAGTTGAGAGAGTTTGAGGCAGGGAACACACTTGCAGGGCCGTTTTCCCCTGCGTTTCCCAGGTTTCCGTCGGGTTTTGCGGTCGCGTCTAACGCGTGCGTTTTTCCGCGTGCGTTTCCGCGTTTATGCGATTGCATGGCATGTAGTGCCATGCAATGTGCGGGAAAAAGCAGAAAACTGTGCGGGTACAAAACGCGGAAAAAAACGCGAACGCAAACGCGCACAAACGCATGCGGCACAGCGTTTCCTGCACTAGGCTATTAATTTCAATAGCCTCTAAAATCGTGCGCGTTTTGCCGTTCGCGGCAAAACGCGCAAAAACGCATGTAGTGTGTTCCCTGCCTGAGAGGCATTTCACTGCCTATCAGTGGTCCGTGGAAAGGAGGCCTAACTAGCTGAGCTCACATACTCTCTGTCAGAGGGAGGGAGAGGGACGTGGATTGTGCATGCGCAGCCAGCAGCCACCACCAGCCAGCAGCAGCACAAGCCCCCAGCACACAGCCAGCAGCACCCAGCCAGCAGCAGCAGCCCCTAGCCAGCAGCCACCACCAGCCAGCAGCAGCACAAGCCCCCAGCACACAGCCAGCAGCAGCAGCAGCCCCTAGCCAGCAGCCACCACCAGCCAGCAGCAGCACAAGCCCCCAGCACACAGCCAGCAGCAGCACAAGCCCCCAGCACACATGCAGCAGCAGCACCCAGCCAGCAGCAGCACAAGCCCCCAGCACACATGCAGCAGCAGCACCCAGCCAGCAGCAGCACAAGCCCCCAGCACACAGCCAGCAGCACCCAGCCAGCAGCAGCACAAGCCCCCAGCACACATGCAGCAGCAGCACCCAGCCAGCAGCAGCACAAGCCCCCAGCACACATGCAGCAGCAGCACCCAGCCAGCAGCAGCACAAGCCCCCAGCACACATGCAGCAGCAGCACCCAGCCAGCAGCAGCACAAGCCCCCAGCACACAGCCAGCAGCACCCAGCCAGCAGCAGCACAAGCCCCCAGCACACATGCAGCAGCAGCACCCAGCCAGCAGCAGCACAAGCCCCCAGCACACATGCAGCAGCAGCAGCACCCAGCCAGCAGCAGCACAAGCCCCCAGCACACATGCAGCAGCACCCAGCCAGCAGCAGCAGCCCCTGGCCAGCAGCCACCACCAGCCAGCAGCAGCACAAGCCCCCAGCACACATGCAGCAGCAGCACCCAGCCAGCAGCAGCACAAGCCCCCAGCACACATGCAGCAGCAGCACCCAGCCAGCAGCAGCACAAGCCCCCAGCACACAGCCAGCAGCACCCAGCCAGCAGCAGCACAAGCCCCCAGCACACATGCAGCAGCCACCACCAGCCAGCAGCAGCACAAGCCCCCAGCACACATGCAGCAGCAGCCACCACCAGCCAGCAGCAGCACAAGCCCCCAGCACACATGCAGCAGCAGCACCCAGCCAGCAGCAGCACAAGCCCCCAGCACACATGCAGCAGCAGCACCCAGCCAGCAGCAGCACAAGCCCCCAGCACACAGCCAGCAGCACCCAGCCAGCAGCAGCACAAGCCCCCAGCACACATGCAGCAGCCACCACCAGCCAGCAGCAGCACAAGCCCCCAGCACACATGCAGCAGCAGCACCCAGCCAGCAGCAGCACAAGCCCCCAGCACACATGCAGCAGCAGCACCCAGCCAGCAGCAGCACAAGCCCCCAGCACACAGCCAGCAGCACCCAGCCAGCAGCAGCACAAGCCCCCAGCACACATGCAGCAGCCACCACCAGCCAGCAGCAGCACAAGCCCCCAGCACACATGCAGCAGCAGCCACCACCAGCCAGCAGCAGCACAAGCCCCCAGCACACATGCAGCAGCAGCACCCAGCCAGCAGCAGCACAAGCCCCCAGCACACATGCAGCAGCAGCTCCCAGTCACACAGCCACTGCAGCTGCCTCCCGACCCCGGTCACACAGAAGCTGCATCTGCCCCCTTCCCATCACACAGCAGCTGCCCTCCCGTCACACCACAGACACAGCTGCCCCATCACACAGGGAGATGGGGGGAGATGCAGTGTGTAGCAGGGAGAGGAGAGCTGAGTTTAAAAGTGTAGGTAAGTGGCCAACTGCATTAGGACTGGGCTTGTGTCAGCTAGCTTAGCACAGCAAGAGTAGCCACCAGCACCGCTTAAAGGGATACCTGAGGTGAGAGGTATATGGAGGCTGCCATATTTATTTCCTTTAACACAATACCAGTTTCCTGGCTATCCTGCCAATCCCCTGCCTGTAATATTTTTAGCTATAGACCCTGAACAAGCTTGCAGCACGTCAGGTGGTTCTGAGTGTTCTAACAAGATTAGCTACATGCTTGTTTCAGGTGTGATTCATGCATTACTGCAACTAAATAGACCAGCAGGACTGCCAGGCAACTGGCATTTTTTAAAAGGAAATACATATCAGCTTCCATAGGTCTCACACCTTGGGTTCCTTTTAAATCAGGGATTTATCTACATTTCAGTAAGTAGCTGATGCCCCCTTTCCCACAAGAAATATTTACCTTTTCTCAAATAGATCAGGAGGGTCTGTATGGTGGATATTGTGGTGAAGCCCCTCCCACAGTGTGATGTCCTGACAGTTTGCTGTCTTTGACCCTCATTGCATTGTAGGAAATTGTAGCTTTTTCCAACCAACAAGCAAGCAATATCTTCCTCTGTGCATAGAAGTCAGTAATGAACATTCTGTGTAGATCACCTGGCAGAACTAAAGCTGTCTCTCACCACCAGGGATATATTTCAGAATGTAAATCTGAGAGGAAAGATTTTACAATGGGAAACCACTTGCTAAATAATCAATAGATGAATAATCGTAAACAATAAGTAATTCTGTTATTTTCACTACAGTTCCTCCTTTAAATCAGTTTAGCTTTACTTACCTGGAGCCTCCTCCAGGACTAGAAGTCTTGTGTAGTTCTGCTGCCACCCATTCTTCCTTTGTCCCCCTCAGCAGTGGCTTCTGTGCAAGCACGGGTGTGTGCGTGTAATTCTGCATTCTCGTGCCTGGGAGCATTCTGCACAAGGGCAGTACTATTGCGCAGAACACTCCCAGCCAGAGCCGGGACAAGGTCCTCCAGCACCCAAGGCCGAGACACTAAAGTGCGCCCCTCCATCCCTCCCACCCCAGCCGTCACACACTGATTGCCATTAGACTAAGAGGTCCCAACCCCCCCAACGCCTTAATCTCTAGTTATCTGGCTTGCGGTCACTGCCATGCATCCCCTTTTCTTATCTCTCTCTGCTTCAAACACAATAGGGGAATGATAGCTGAGTGAATTGTGCGCCCCCTTCTACACTGCGCCCTGAGGCTGGAGCCTCTCTTGCCTCTGCTTTGGCCCGGCCCTGCTCCCAGCCACAGGCGCATGAGCGGTGCATGCACCCATGCATGTGCAGAAGCCAGTGACCACTATGGAGTGGACAGCAGAAGAATGGGCGACAACAGAACTGCTGCGAGGGACACAGACTTCTAGGAGCTGCAGGAAGCCCAAGGTAAGTAAAGCTACATTGATTTCATTTGCCTCATGTTTCCTTTAAGTGCACCTGTAGAATTTTTGTACCAAATTGAACCTCTCTATAAGGGAAATTTGGAACTTGGTATGCTAATGGGGGTTGGGGAGCACCATTTCTTACCTGGGGGCTGCTCATGTAGCCCCTTGTCTCTGTGATGATTGCCAGCTGCAGCTGTAGAGTGTGCTCCTGGCCACACTGTATACTACAGCTCCCAGTATACATTGCGGCATGCATCTGCTGGCATGCATTGTGGCTGGGAGTGTACTCTACTGTAGGATTCTTTGAAGTAGCCCCCAGTAGGTAAGTCATGGTGCTGCCCTTAACCCCCCACCCCAAACCATACTAAGTTAGGAACCTCACTTATGGCAATTCTGTTTGCAAGAAAATAAAGGTTTACCTTTTTTATGAATTAGTGCTCAATGGGCTCTATTCACAATAAGCAGTTCAGTAAGAAAAAAAAATTGGAGTTAAAATACCTCATGCGGTATTTTATACTTTTTATTCCAAATTCACAAACGTTTTCTCCCATGAGGCAGAAGTTTGGTAATTTACTGAACAAACTGCCTCAATCCACTAAGCCCTGGTCGGTAAGTGTCACTTACCAGCAGGGGCGTAACTAGAACTCATGGGGCCCCCCTGCGAAACTTTGGATGGGGCACCCTCCCGCCTTTTCTCCGTGTCCAGACTCCTCCAGCATTACTACAGTACACATCACTTGTGCAGGGGTGGAAAGGCTGGAGGTAGAACAGGCTGTACACAAGACCATGCTGCACACTGAATAGGTCCTGTCTATAAATCTTGGTCTGCAAAACTTTGTATGATTCCTTATCAGTGGCTGAGCAGATGCAGTCATTAGAACAACTGAGCAAAGAGCAGAAAGTTTTTTTTTTCTCTCCTTGCCCTTAGTTGTCAGTCTGCCAGGATGGGGCCCCCTGTGGCTTCTGGGCCCCCCTGCAGCTGCATCCCTTGCAGGATCTTTTGTTACGCCCCTGCTTACCAGCCTTCTAGCAGGGTGGCAGGTAGGGTGCTGTGTGTGTGACTCAGAGGTTTTCCAGACTGTGCCGCCTGTCATCCCTTTAGATGTGCTGGAGCCACCAGGGGGAGCTCTTCTATGTGCTAAAATACAAATCTGCACATCTAAAGGGATGCGGGCAGAGTTGTAGCTTGTCTCTGCATTGATACACTGAAAGTCCCACCTGCATACCTATTGCATCCAATTAGCATGAGAAGCAGGCTGTGTGGCTCTCCCTTTTGGTTGCCAGGTTCTCCCCAAAGGCTGTCTGTCAAGTTGCTGCACAGAGACAGCATGAGGAGAACAGGTTGTCGGCTGCTGTGGGCTGGAGAAGATTATCAAATGCTTTTGTCTGGTAAGTGAAGTGTGCAAATCATTGTGAATTGACATTTCCCGGCGTAATTATGGCATAAGTCGGTGATTTACCTCACTAGTCGGGAACTGTTTTTTGTTTGTGTGGTAACAAGTTTAGTGAATTGTAATTTAGGAAGGTGATCTGAAAAATCAGCTGTTTTGAGCATTAACAAATGCAATAGTGCTTTCTGAATAGAGCCCATTGTACTTTAAAGTAGGGATGATCAATGAAACACAAATAAGTTCATGTGGATTTGTCTAAATGTTTATGCAAATATATGCAGCTTGAAAATGGACCAATCAATTGAACCTGTTTGGGACTTTACTGGTCAAATTTCAAGCTGAATATATTTGCATACAAATTTGCATACATCCTGAGCTGTGGAGCCGAAGTCAGTTGAAGCAATTTTGGTACCTGGAATCGCTGGTTTCACTAAACTGAGGAGTCAGAGTTGGATGATTTTTGTAGCTACTCCACAGCTCTGCATAAATCTGCATGAACTCCAATATTTGCATCTCATTGATCATCCCTACTTTAATGTGTACAAGCATTTATACTTGGCACTTCTTCCAGCCCCCTGTGGGCTCCCTCGCCATCCTCCAGGGCTGCTCCGTTCCTCCGCTGGCTGGCCTGGTTTAAGGGAACCTTTACTGAGGGATATGGATGTTTCCTTTTAAACAATACCAGTTTCTTGGCCCTCCTGATGATCTCTTTTGCTGCAGTAGTGGCTGAATCACACACCTGAAACAAGCATGCAGCTAATCCAGTCTGACTTCAGTCAGAGCACCTGATCTGCATGTCTGTTCAGGGGCTGTGGCTAAAGGTCCGTACACACGCCGGACTGGAGGCAGCGACAGGTCCGTCGTTGCCTCCCGCTGGGTGGGCGTGCCAACGACAGTCCGGCGTGTGTACGCACTGTCGGCGGACTGATACGGCTGTTTCTGAGCGATCCGCCGGCCGCATCCGCCTGTAAATCCGCTTGGCTAATGTATTTTAATGGGCTGGTGCACACCGGCGGTTTGAGGTTTTTCCAAATCGCAAACGTGCCTCCTGCTGCACATTTGCGGTTTGCTAAAAACCTTAAACCGCCGGTGTGCACCAGCCCATTGAAATACAATAGCCAAGCGGATTTACAGGCAGATGCGGCCGGCAGATCGCAGCCAAATCCGCTCGGTGTGCACTGGGCCAAATCTCTGCAATCCGCACCAAAAACCGCCAGCGGTTTGTGTATCTGCTAGCGGTTTTGGTGTGCACTGGGCCTCACACAGCATAGCATCACCAGGTCAGTTGGTCACTCAGACAGCTGACACAACACAGTCCGCATCACCAGTTCATTAAGCCAGGCAGCACAGTTCCACAAGCTTGTTAAGCCAGCACTGCTCCCATCACTGCCAGTCCAGCCAGCACAACATAACCAGCAGGCCAGCCGAGCACAACACCCAGGCCAACACAGAAGCTCTGCCATTATTGTAAAATGCTGCCTGTTTATGGTATTTCTATGTGGGAACACGTGTCACAGCTTGACTCTGACCTGGTGCCCCTGATCTCCCAGGGCCCTAGCAATGCCCTTGGTCAATGAAATGGTAACAATTTTGTGTTGATGTCAATTTTATATTGATTGGAGGCAATTTTTTTGCTGCTTAAAATTTGACCATTAAAATATAGCCAGTACTGGCTAGGGATTGGCAATGAAATGCAAATGATAGCAAGCTTGAAAATGGACAATCACCATGGCAGGATTTATCTGGCCAATTTCCAAGCTGTATATATTTGCATATAAAATTGCATGATCCTGCATCAACTTGTTAGCATTTGCATCTTATTGACCCTCCCTACTACTGCATTGTGGGAGTTCCCGCCTCTTGCACACAGGTGGTCTTAGCTCCAACTATAAGCTGTTTTCTGACCACCAGGGGAATTGGTCTGGTGTGAAGTGCATTCCTGAAGGGTTTTTTTTTTGAGGGGGGGGGGGGGGGGGAAGGGGTGATGTGTTATTTTGGAAGGCGGGTGGGTTATACAGCAGTATACATGGTGGATAACAGGTCTGTATTAAACACACACGTACGTTTTCAGGGGTGCTCTGATACACTTTTTCAAAATCCAAATTGATTCGGATATCCGCATAGAAAACCGGAAGTGGCCTCTAAATTGCTTTTAAAAAGTTTTTTAGGGTAAATTATGCATGTATCGTGTTTTATTAATTATGTGGGGAGTTAAAATACACACACAAAAAAAGGCTGTCATTTAATATCAGGACTAGGTTTAAGACAGCGGTCATGTAGCCCACATTGGCTATCAGTCATAAAAGCAGTGCGTTAAAAAAAATCTGTGCAGGAAAATACCGCATTCAGTATTTTAGACTTCTGTGTGCTCATTCATAAAAATGTTTACAGTTGCGATAGCACTGCGGTATTTTCCCGAACTAGGCTGGCTCTAGGCAGGTGGTAGGCTCCATACTACATGGAGGTGCTAAAATTGGTCAGTGATTAGCCAATTATAATTTAAAGGTGTGTGTGTGTGTGTGTGTACCCGGCTCAGATCTAAGCAAGATAACATTTTGTATTAGCTCAGAACCTTTAGCATTATATTAAATATGTTGACTGGTCTGTCAGAAGGGTGGGGGATGGATGAATTGGGTAGGAGAGGTTTCAGGGGTGTGCACTGGGTGGATTCAAGAAGTTTAATTACTACACAAAGTGATATCTACCAGGCAAGGCCACTAATGATACAATTTGTTTACAAACGATTCCTCATATGAATGATTAGAAATGGTTGTTTGACACTACTAATGGACAAATCTCATAACCAATGTGATCAGATTACTGACATATATATATATATATATATATATATATATATATATATATATATATATATATATATATATATATATATATATATATATATATATATATATATATATATATATATATATATATATATATATATATATATATATATATATATATATATATATATATTTTTTTTTTTTTTATTTTATTTTTTTTTTAAGGATTTTGTCAATCTGATAGAACTGGTTAGGAGATTGTCTATTAGTGGTCCCAAGATAGCATTTCCAAATGTTCATGTGAAGATTGTTTGTGAACAATAGTTTGGCAAATTGTACCATTAGTGGCCACCTTTTTAAAGACTTCTTCACGTAAGGCCTCTTTCCCACCAAGACGTTGCATTTTAGGGGACGTTAAGGTCGCATAACGTGCCCCTAACGCAACGCATGAGCCGTGTTGTGCGGCTGTTGGTGTGCCTCTTTAATCTCATACCTTGCGGGGACCACGTGATCGGAACACTCCGCATGATCGCATCACGTGGTCCCGCCAGCCAATCAGCAGCTGCTCCAGGAAGAAAACACTGCAGTAGTAATGGGAAGTCTGGCTCTTTTCAATGAATCGATTCATTGAAAAGAGCCGGACTTCCTATCTCTGCTGTTCAGAATCGATTCAGAGCAGCAGGACTGAACCTAGTGATTGGAAGTCCGGCTCTTTTCAATGAATCAAGCCGAACTCTCCATCACTACACGGCAGTGCAGTGAATATTAATTAGCCATGTGCACTGGCGTGACAATAGGGGATGCGACCCCTGCCATCGCAGGGGGCCCGGGGCACCCCTATGGCCCACTCAGGGACTTTTGGGGGGCAGGAGGGGTCGCAGCATAAGAGTGTGGCAAATTGGCGGGGAGGGGGGACATTCCCCTCCCCCCCCCCCCCTCACCTCGGGCTCTCCTCTCAGCGCTCCCCCTCCTGCAATCATTGGTGGCAGCAGCAGGCTGAATACATTACCACCTTCTCGCTGGAGGTCTTCTGTTCTCTAAGAGCAACTCCCTGTTTACACAGGAAGTTGCATGAAGCTCTTATCGAGGTTGTCCTCTGCACTGTGCGGGGAGTCCAGGACGGCAGCGGAGAGAGCGGATCAGTCGGCGTGGGACAGTCGGCTGCAAGGGGCTAGAGAGAGCCCCAAGTGAGTAAGGTTGTTTTTTTTTTTTTTGTTTTCCCCTGATGATTCCTTTAAAGAGAACCAGAGAGGATTTAAAAAAAGCTTTTATACATACCTGGGGCTTCCTCCAGCCCCATACGCATGGATCGCTCCCACGCCGCCGTCCTCCGCTGCCTGGATCCGCCGGTACCGGGCCCCGTCATTACCGCCAGTCGGCTGGCAGACGCGGCCAATTGTCCGCATCTCAGGGGCTCCCTCCATACACTTACGCTTGCGGCTGCCTACTGCGCAGCCGCATGCATAAGGGTATGGAGGGAGCCCCTGTGATGTGGACAATTGGCCACGTCCGCCTGAAGTGACCGGACCCGGTAGCGGCGATAGAGGAAGCGGAGGATGGCGGCGTGGGAGAAATCCAGGCTTATGGTGCTGGAAGAAGCCCCAGGTATGTATAAAAGCATTTTTTCTATTTTTACTAATCATTCCTCTCTGGTTCCCTTTAAGTCAGATGGGGTCAAAAACAATTTTTAATCATTTGGGTGCCAATGTTCCTATTTTGAGTTATTTATCTTTTGTCTGTGTTGCACCTCCTCCAATGGGGTTGAAATTTTTCCAGTGCACAATTTGACGTGTATTTTGGTTTGCATGTGCTTGCATGCAAGACTTACTGCATAATTTTGTTCTCCTTATCCATCAGAAAGGCGTATGATTGGCCTGAAATGTAATCTACAGCAGGAATATAACCCCAAACACACAGCCAAATTGAGTAAGAAGTATATTCAGCGTAATGAAGTGATGGTATGGCCCCCACAGAGCCCTGATCTCCACATGGAGTGTGTCTGGGATTACATGAAGAGACAGAAGGATGTGAGGAAGCCTACAGCCACACACACCAACTTTTGATATAGAGTTTTCATCTGTTCATTCAATGCATTTTTTTATTTTTATTTATTGGTTGATGAAAATAAATACTTGCATTTTTGACAGCATTTTTGTATGTATTTATGTAAATGTCTAAAATATAGCATGATTAAGTTACAAATGCCAACATATTTGTTTGTGTGTGGATATATTATGCATGAGTACACAATATGTGTATAGTATGTATAAACAATACATGTTAAATGTATAAATATAGATATACTATGTATACACAATACGTTTGTGTATAGTGTGTGTATACTATGTGTACACAATACATTTGTAAATTTTGTGTGTATACACAATATGTTTTTATATCTTGCGTGTATGTACACTTGATACATGTTGGTGTATCTTATGTTTATATATTACGTATACACACAAATGTGTGTACATGTATGTGTATATATTATGAATACACAATGTTTGTATATAGTGTGTGCATACTATGCATACACAATACATATTTGTATATACTATGTAGTATGTATACACAATACATGTTTATATAATTATATGATGTATTAATATAGTGTATATACACATGTTGGTGTATATACAATACATTTGTATATATTGTGAGTGTATATATACAAAATACATATTGCATGTAGTATGTATACTCAATACACAGGGGCGTAACTAGGCCCCACCGGGCCCCCCTGCAGAATTTCAGTGGCCGGTTTGTGGGGGGATGGAGGGGTGGCAGCATGAGGGGAAAGCCTTGGCCACAGTCGGGGAGAGGGGAATTCCCCCCCCCCCCCCTCTCTCCCTCACCTCGGGGCTCTCCCCTCCAGCTAGTTACAGTGTGGGCAGCGGCTGGCAGATACAGACCTTCTTCCGTGCGTTCCACCGCATACTTATCGCTCTAGCGGCTGATGTCACTTCCGGAAGTGACGTCAGCCGCTAGAGCGAGGAGTATGCGGTGGAACGCAAGGAAGAAGGTATGTATCTGCCCGCTGCCCACACTGTAACTAGCTGGAGGGGAGCGCATAGGGGAGAGCCCCGAGGTGAGGGGGAGAAACTTTCCCTCTCCCCGCCGACTGTGGCCAAGGCTTTCCCCTCATGTTGCCACCCCTCCAGCCCCCACAAAATGGCCCCGAGCGGGCCCCCCCCCCCGCGGGAGAAGGGGCTGCAGGGCCTATTGTTACGCCAGTGTCAATACATGTCTGTGTATATTCTATGTACACACAATACGTGTTTGTGTATATACTATGTATACACAATGTTTGTATATTTTGTGTGTGTATACACAATACGTGTGTGTGTGTGTGTGTGTATATATATGTAGACAGACAGACAGACAGACAGACAGACAGACAGACAGACAGACAGACAGACAGACAGACAGACAGACAGACAGACAGACAGACAGACAGACAGACAGACAGACAGACAGACAGACAGACAGACAGACAGACAGACAGACAGACAGACAGACAGACAGACAGACACACAGACACACAGACACACAGACACACAGACAGACAGACAGACAGACAGACAGACAGACAGACAGACAGACAGACAGACAGACAGACAGACAGACAGACAGACAGACAGACAGACAGACAGACAGACAGACAGACAGACAGACAGACAGACAGACAGACAGACAGACAGACAGACAGACACACAGACACACAGACACACACACAGACAGACAGACAGACAGACAGACAGACAGACAGACAGACAGACAGACAGACA
>NC_090654.1:5144908-5304908 GCF_040937935.1 Hyperolius riggenbachi | reverse complement strand
GTTTTTTATATAGTGTGTGTGTGTGTGTGTGTGTGTGTGTGTGTGTGTGTGTGTGTGTGTGTGTGTATAGTATGTATATGTGTACACAATGTTTCTATATTTTGTGTGTGTATATACAATAAATGTTTGGATATATTTGTGTGTGTGTATATGTATATACGATAAATGTTTGTGTATGTTTGTATACACAATATATGTTAGTTTAGATTGTGTGTGTGTGTGTGTGTGTGTGTATACTATGTATGCACAAAACATATTGTATAGTGTGTGTGCGTGTGTATATGTATATGTATATGTATATGTATATGTATATGTATATATAATTACTCTGTGTATACACAATACACGTTTGTATGACTCTAATGTGTGACTATAGAGTATATACTATGTATACACAATAAATGTTTGTATATATAGTGTGTGTGTATACACAATTTTGTTTTTATATTCCATGTGTATATACTATGTATACACTTTTGTTTCTCTATTCCGTGTGTGTGTATCTATGTATACACAATTTTGTTTCTCTATTCCGTGTGTGTGTATCTATGTATACACAATTTTGTTTCTCTATTCCGTGTGTGTGTATCTATGTATACACAATTTTGTTTCTCTATTCCGTGTATGTGTACAGTCCTGGCCAAAAGTTTTGAGACTGTCAAATATATGGGTTTTCACAACGTTTGCTGCTAAAGTGCTTTTAGATATTTGTTTTGGTTGTTTGTGATGTACTGAAATATAATTATAAGCATTTCATATGTTTTTAAAGGCTTTTATTGACCATTACATGAGATTTATGCAAAGAGTCAGTATTTGCAGTGTTGGCCCTTCTTTTTCAGGACCTCTGCAATGCGACTAGGCATGCTCTCGATCAACTTCTGGGCCAAATCTTGACTGATAGCAACCCATTCTTTCATAATCCCTTCTTTGAGTTTCTCAGAATTGGTTGGTTTTTGTTTGTCCACCCACCTCTTGAAGAATGACCACAAGTTCTCAATGGGATTAAGATCTGGGGAGTTTCCAGGCCATGGACCCAAAATGTCAATGTTTTGGTCTCTGAGCCACTTAGTTATCACTTGCCTTATGACACGGCGCTCCATCGTGCTGGAAAATGCATTGTTCATCACCAAACTGTTGTTGGCTTGTTGGAAGAAGTTGCTGTTGGAGGGTGTTTTGGTACCATTCTTTATTTGTGGCTGTGTTTGTGGTTTTTTTTTTTTTTTTTTTGTGCAAAATTGTGAGTCAGCCCACTCCCTTGGATGAGAAGCAACCCCACACATGAATGGTGTCAGGATGCTTTACTGTTGGCATGACACAGGACTTCTGATGGTAGCACTCACCTTTTTCTTCTCCTGACTAGCCTTTTTCCAAATGCCCCAAACAATAGGAAAGGGGCTTCATTGGAGAATGACTTTGCACCAGTCATCAGCAGTCCAGTCACCATACTTTCTGCAAAAGATCAATCTGTCCCTGATTTTTTGGGGGGGAGAGAAGTGGCTTCTTTGCTACCCTTCTTGACACCAGGCCATCTTCCAAAATTCTTCACCTCACTGTGCATGCAGATGCGCTCACACCTGCCTGCTGCCATTCCTGAGCAACCTCTGCACTGGTTGCACTCTGATCCCACAGCTGAAACCTCTTTAGGAGACAATCCTGGCACTTGCTGGACTTTATTGGATGCCATGAAGCCTTCTTAACAAGAACTGAACCTCTTTTCTTGACGTTCTTGGTGATGGTATAAATTGTTGATTTAGGTGCAATCTTAGTGGCCACAATATCCTTGCCTGTGAAGCAATTTTATTATAAAAAAAAAAAAAAAAATATTTCAGAGTAGAGATACATACAGGTCAATGTTCATATAACATTAAGGTTGCCAATTTACCATACAGCTTAGTATAATATCTTATACCTCAAATAGTGGTGATATAGTTATAGGCATGTCCATCCTGTTAGAGGGTCACATATAGTCGGAAAAAAATGAAATAATTAAATACATTTCCTCTTGTACTTTTTCTTGTACTGAGGCGCAAGGAAAGAGTCTCAGTCCACTACTCCCAAAATTGGGGTTGGACTGGATCTCAATTTGCCCCCCAGTGATCGGAGAATGGTAGGAACAGTGGTCATTAACCCACCTACCACACTGATAAACCTATACTTCTCTTCAGTTAGTCTTAAGATTAGTTCAAGAGTTATGATGTATTATAGATTGTTTTTATTAGTAAAACTAAACCACCAATATGTGCATTATTAGGTTCAACACTTCAATAGTTAGTTCTACTGTCTAAACTGGTAACCAATTAAAAGTGAGATCTCTCCTCTGAGATTTTAACATTGAAACTTGGAAGCTGTTTATCTCTATTCATCTATATCGTCTTATTGGCTTACTACAACTCTATTCTACAACTACAGCCATGTCCACTCAGGTGTAATTGGCCTATATAATGTATCTTCATTATGATGATATTGGGCGGAGTCTTTATGGGATGCGTCTTATCGCCATGTGGAGATATTCTAGCTCGAATATACTTTTCCATAGTTAGATTATTCTTGAAAGTACCAAGTATTAAATGGAAGGGGATAGGATCTGACGTCTTCCAGTTGCTCACAATTCTATGTCGGGTAGCTAATATGATATGGCATATTGGTAGTTTAACTGATTGGTCAATTGTATCTAGGCCGATCGATAACACTGCTAAAGATTGAGACAAACAAATAGTGTTGAGGAAATGTTGTTGGATATATGCTTCCGTTTGTATCCACAAAGCTTGTACCACCGGGCATTCCCATATCCTATGTATTAATGTGCCAATGGAGGTGGAGCAACGCCAACATTGTGGGGAAGAATTAGTGTTAAACAGGGCTAACTTCCTAGGTGTTAAATACCATTTAGAGAGAATCTTAAACCAACATTCCCAGTGGGAGGTACATTTAGATAATTGTAAGAGACTTCTATTAGTTGATGATATTTGAGGTATAGTGATTTGTGTATGCAAATCATATGACCACGTTTGGACATATTTAGTCAACGGAGATATCTGATGTCTATTCAATACCCCATACCATAAGGATATTGTTCCTTTCTGAGGAATTGTGGTGTTTAACATAGTAAGTATTTTATCATTAATTTCTGGGAGAGCTATTTTTTTGTTTTTTAGGAAATCCAGAATTGTGTGGCAAGTAAAAAGGGTACTGAGTGTTAATTGGAATTACCTGTGAAGCCATGTTTATGCTATGCAATGATGGCTGCATGTGTTTCTTTGCTGGTCACCATGGTTAACAATGGAAGGTCAATGATTTCAAGCATCACCCTCCTTTTTAACATGTCAAGTCTGCCATTCTAACCCAATCAGCCTAATGATCTCCAGCCTTGAACACAACACAACACAACACAACACAACACAACACAACACAACACAACACAACACAACACAACACAACACAACACAACACAACACAACACAACACAACACAACACAACACAACACAACGGCCTGGAGGTGCCTCGCTGGCCCCGACTCGCGGTCCGCAGCGTCGGCACCCCAGGCCTGCGGCCTGGAGGTGCCTCGCTGGCCCCGACTCGCGGTCCGCAGCGTCGGCACCCCAGGCCTGCGGCCTGGAGGTGCCTCGCTGGCCCCGACTCGCGGTCCGCAGCGTCGGCACCCCAGGCCTGCGGCCTGGAGGTGCCTCGCTGGCCCCGACTCGCGGTCCGCAGCGTCGGCACCCCAGGCCTGCGGCCTGGAGGTGCCTCGCTGGCCCCGACTCGCGGTCCGCAGCGTCGGCACCCCAGGCCTGCGCATTTTCAGCTGCTTTTTGAGAATTCTAAAATAATGTGGAAAACTGCAGTTCACTTTTTGAACTCTTGGAGTGCTGTTGACTAGACAGGTAGTGCATTAAAAGGCTATTTTGTGCTGTGTGTCTGTTCAAATGAAACATTTGCTTCCCAGTCTCTATTGCAGCTGCAGTAATGTTAATCTGCGGCTCCTCCCACTTGCCACGGGATATCAGCCTCCACTGCTCGTTACCAGTGGTTCTCGTCTCCCAATCTCTCAATTGTACAAATCTCCTCCAACCATGCTCCAGTGGGCCAGAGTCCGTCACATTGTTGTGACAGTTAGTACGGCATGGTCATATTAGTAAACAGTAATTACAGCCTGACTCACTGAACCACATGGCAGCAGCAGCCAGCTCTGTAAGGGCGAGTTCACATTGGGAGCACAAATCGTGAATTGATTTTGCGGCACACAATTTAACATTTTTACTGTGATGTGAGGGACTCGCATCACAGTAAAAATGTTAAATTGTGTGCCGCAAAATCAATTCACGATTTGTGCTCCCAATGTGAACGGGACGCTCAATAGAATGAGAATCGCCAAAATTATTCATACCCTTCAAACCGTCAGTCTGAGGGGAAATCCAAAGTTCTATACCATTCCAAATAGTCCAAGCTGTTCTAAAGCATCCTAATTACTCTGATTAATTTGGAACAGCTGTTGTAATCTACTCAACAGATGAACATCTGCAGCTTTCTGCAGTTGGTTTGTGGACACTCATGTCTAAGACAAAGGACCTCAGGACCTACTGCACTACATTGTCTCTCCCCACTCTTTTTGAACCAGACAATAAGGGTCCTCTCAAAGTGTAAAGTGTGTAGGAAGGGAACAATTGTTTTCCTGTGCACTTGTACTTTGCAATTGTACCGGCAGTAAAAGTTGTATTGAATGGTGTTGTATGGCATTATGGCAGAAATGCCACATTCAGAGAATGGGATCAGCTGTTCTCGGGATCTGGGATCAACGCTGGTGTCCTTGCGGTTGCATGTGGCTCAATAATCAGATGGAAACGCATGTAGTGTGAAAGGGGCCGCATACTTCCTGCTGGTGTTTGGATGTGTTTGGAAGTGAATAACCCCCTCTGTACGGTGCAGCTGCTGGCATTATTCTGACATCTGTAGCAGCCTATCAGGATAATGGTGGTTAAATTTCGAGCCAATTTCTGACTCTGATGCCTATTATAATTGGTATGTAATCAAAAGTGAACCCATTCAGTTATAACATTTTTATGATTACTATTTAGTATTTATATAGCTCCGACACCTTACACAGAGCTGTACACAGTATATTGTCTTGTCACTTAGAGGAATGTTAACCAAGGAATAAACTCCATTCCAGTCAGTAGCTGATACCCCCTTTCCCATGAGAAAGCTTTACCTTTTCTCTAATAGATCATCAGGGGAGTCTGTATGGCTGATATTGTGGTGAAACCCCACCCATAGTGTAATGTCAGGGCCATGGTCCGTTGGCTCTCTGAGATCCTCATTGCATTGTGGGAAATAACGGCTTTTTTCCAACTGTCAAGCAAGCAGTATTTCACTCTGTGCATAGAACTCTCAGTAATGAACATTCTGCATAGATCACCTGGCAGAACTAAACACGTCAACACCAGTGATACATTTCAGAATGTTAACCAGGGAGAGGAAAGATTTTACAATGGGCAAACACTGACTGACTAATCTCTTAGCTTGGTGGATTTCTCGTAGCTGAGACACCAATTACCCCACCTTTGCCTAAGTGAGGTTGCCTGCAAACCATGCACTTTTGGGGAGTCACAAGGACAGGTTTGAGAAACTCACAATAAGCAATTTTATTATTTTCACTACAATTCCTATTTAACTGTCCCTTAGAGGGGCTCACAATTGAATGCCTACCATAGCCCCAAGTCTATATTGTGTAGTGTATGTATCATAGTCTGTATGTTTTTGGGATGTGGGAGGAAACTGGAGTGCCCGGAGGAAACACATATAGACACGGGTGAACATACAATCTCTGTCCTTTGTTATAATGTTACTGAATAGTCAATAAGATGCAAATAATTCATAGATGTAGAAATATGCAACATTCTGGTTAGTTCATTTAAATTGCATATATTTGCATAAATCTGCATAATCTCAGTTTTATTTGCATCTTATTAACCACTGACACATCTATAGCCTTTCATTTGTGAGGGTTGTATATAATCTGGGGTATTCACACTGGCAGGGATGACACGCCTTCTATGGTAAAAAAATGTATATTTACCATTTATTTCCTGTATGTATGTGTAATTGGAGGAGGTTGGACATGCTGTGGATAAAGAAATCTGAGTTGGGAGTTTTGCTTGTCGGAAGCCCTGCACAGCAGTGTGCTGATAGGTGCATTGCTCATGTGTTACCACTAGGAGTCTCTAGAGCTCTCATCTCTCTCCTGGCTCAGTGCAGTGATAGTAGTCCTGCTTTGTCTTGCAGGGTGGATGTTGGAGTTACTGCTGGAAATTATACAGGATAAATCCTCCTCGCCTGATCTTCCACCTGACCTTCAAATTCCTCTTTTATCATTTCAAAGGTAAGTCAGACAAACCCTGGCCTGGGAAAGCTCTCTGAAGGCCGGTGACACTGATATAGACTGTAGAGTATTGTACCATGTCAGCCATCAGTAAAAGCAAGAAGATTTGAATCAGGATGATGCTATTTACAGTGCTGCCCATAATTATTCATATCCCTGACAAATTTTGACTTAAAGTTACTTTTATTCAACCAGCAAGTTTTTTTTTTTTGGATGGGAAATTTGTGTCTCCCAAAGGATAAGACTATGTACAAGAGGCATTATTTTGTGTGTGTGTGTGTGGGGGGGGGGGGGGGGGGGGGGGGTAGAATCTCGGCTTTTATTTTCATTTGAGCAAAAAGTGTCCAGTCCAAAATTATTCATACCCTTCTCAATAATCAATAGAAAAACCTCCATTGGCTATTATAGCGATCAAACACTTCCTATAATTGCAGACCAGCTTTTTGCATGTCTCCACAGGTATTTTTGCCCATTCATCTTTAGCAATAAGCTCCAAATCATTCAAGTTGGAGGGTCTTCTTGCCATCACCCTGATCTTTAGCTCCCTCCACAGATTCTCAATTAGATTCAAGTCTGTGGCTGAGCCACTTCAAAACGTTAATGTTGTTGTCTGCTAACCATCTCTTCACCACTTTTGCTGTGTGTTTTGGGTCATTGCCATGCTGAAATGTCCACTGGCGCCCAAGGCCAAGTTTCTATGCAGACTGCCTGATGTTGTCGTTGAGAATTCTCATGTATTGTGTTTTTTTTTTTTTTCATGGTGCCATTTACATGATTAGGTTCCCTGGTCCATTGGCTGAAAAAACGCCCCCAAAGCATTAGGTTCCCACCACCATGTTTGACAGTGGGTATGGTGTTCTTAAGGGGCCCATACACAACGATTTTCCCGCCGAAATACGGCCGTTTCGATCACCGCGCACACCGCTGACAGAACGATGGATTTCCGTCTAAAATGATCGTTCCCGTCGACTCCCGTCGATCCATCCGTGTAGAATAATTTTCTCGATTGCCGGTCGGGATTGCATCGATAGCGGCGTTCGAACGACCGACGCAATACAACGGAGATGCATTACCTGCTCCGCCGGCGCGAGTCCCCGCTGTCAACGCTGTCACCTCCCGGCTGGCATCTTTTCCGCATCACGGCGTCCGGCATAACTTCCTGTGTCGCTGCAGTGACAGCGGAAGTACAAATAGAGGGCGCTCTATTTGAACTTTGTCGATGTAAAAAGCAACCTTATCTACTCAGAAGCACCGGAGGAAACAGAATTGGTTTCAGAGACAAAGCGTTGTTTATTACACACGTGCGGCTTCTCCCTGGATTACATGAGTCTATGATAAGCACAGCTCAACCCAAAAGAGAAGTGAAGTTCCCGTGCAGCCCACCCCCCTTATAGTCTGTTTTCCTGGGTGTGTCCTTGGTGATGTCAGGTCAAAGGCGGTGTCATCAGTGAAAGTTGGCATCTGACCAGTAGAAGTTCAGTTCTTTCTCCTTATATGTCTTTACTAGAGATGGGCCGAACGGTTCCCGGCGAACTTCGGTGGTTCGCGTTCGCCTCTAGCAGGCGAACGTTTCCGGAAGTTCGGTTCGCCCCACAATGCACTATGAGGGTCAACTTTGACCCTCTACATCAGTCAGCAGGCCCAGTGTAGCCAATTAGGCTACACTAGCCCCTGGAGCCCCACCCCCCTTATATAAGGCAGGCAGCGGCGGCCATTACGGCCACTCGTGTGCCTGCATTAGAGAGAGTAGGGCGAGCTGCTGTCTGTCTCTCATAGGGAAAGATTAGTTAGGCTTAGCTTTTCCTGGCTGCATACCTGTTCAGTGATCCTGCCACTGCATACCTGTTCTGTGAACCCACCCACCACTGCATACCTGTTCAGTGATCCTGCCACTGCATTCCTGTTCTGTGAACCCACCCACCACTGCATACCTGTTCAGTGATCCTGCCACTGCATACCTGTTCTGTGAACCCACCCACCACTGCATACCTGTTCTGTGATCCTGCCACTGCATACCTGTTCTGTGAACCCACCCACCACTGCATACCTGTTCAGTGATCCTGCCACTGCATACCTGTTCTGTGAACCCACCACTGCATACCTGTTCTGTGAACCCACCCACCACTGCATACCTGTTCAGTGATCCTGCCACTGCATACCTGTTCTGTGAACCCACCACTGCATACCTGTTCTGTGAACCCACCACTGCATACCTGTTCTGTGAACCCACCACTTCATACCTGTTCTGTGAACCCACCACTTCATACCTGTTCTGTTCAGTGGACCCGCCACTGCATACCTGTTCTGTTCAGTGGACCCGCCACTGTATACCTGTTCAGTGAACCCGCCACTGCATACCTGTTCTGTTCAGTGAACAGTTTGGTGTGTCAGTGTGAAGCAGTACCTTAATTACACTCCCTGATTGATGTATACACATGCAAGATGTTTTAAAGCACTTTAGGCCTGTCATTTAGCATTCAATATGATTTCTGTCCTTAAAACGCTGCTTTGCGTCAAATCCAGATTTTTCCCGGGGACTTTTGGCGTGTATCCCACTCCGCCATGCCCCCCTCCAGGTGTTAGACCCCTTGAAACATCTTTTCCATCACTTTTGTGGCCAGCATAATTATTTTTTTTTTTCAAAGTTCGCATCCCCATTGAAGTCTATTGCGGTTCGCGAACTTTAACGCGAACCGAACCTTCCGCGGAAGTTCGCGAACCCGGTTCGCGAACCTAAAATCGGAGGTTCGGCCCAACTCTAGTCTTTACTGCATCCAGACTTTTCTGAAGCTTCCTCTTTCGCTGAGGGCCCCGATCTCACAGACAGGATGGGCCTCAAACTCCAGACATGCACATTTCCTGAGGAGAGTAAAAATATCCACGGCAGTTTGCTGTTCTTTTGAGCACATATGTCAACTCAGTTCCCTGATCCTACTTTCACTGACAGGCTTTTGCCTTTTAAGGTATCACGACAGCTGCTTAAACAGTAATACTAAGTTAACCCTTTTTGTAACACTAGCCAAGCATGATGCACAAACATATATCCTTATATCCACATTTCCCTCCTGTTATTACTTTTAAAGCAGCTTTCTGCAGAACTAACATTACAATTCTTAACTTCGATAGCTCACTGTGAAAACATCAAATGCTGGAAAAGTCTATGACTGGTATTGCAGCATTGTCATATAACAGTTCTGTATCATTATACATTGTGATCTTAGTCTTTGTCTCAATGAAACTCATCAAGTATTTTTTTGCTAGGGGAAATACACAGCACGCTAGCAAACAAAATATAAAAAGTATAGCAAGTAGTGTGACCCCAAAGTTCTGAAAAAGGGAGGCCCATGATCCGACCATTTTTTGGAACCAGTCAGAGATTGGGTTATTAATCCCTGAATTCTGCTTTAGCTCTATTGATAGGTCTTCTAACTTTTGCAGAGCAATAGTGACCTTCCCATTTGGGCCGGTGTTATTGGGTATATAAGTGCAGCAGGTATCCCCAAAGCCCATGAATTTGCACATCCCTCCCTTCTCGGCCAGCATCATGTCTAAGGTCATTCTGTTCTGGAAGGTCATTCGGGAATTAGGACCCAGTTCATTTGCTAAACCTTGGAGGGCGTCTCTGGTATAATTAACAAACCTCTGTTGGTTATAGTAGATGTAGTTAATCCAGTCAACATTTTTGTTAATTGTGATCATAGGGATCAGTGATTCAAACCCAGCAGCGACCTGATCTCTGGCTTTAAATTCATCAGGTACTCCTCTCGGCACGCCTATAGCGTCACGGTATACATGGGGGTCCAGGCTGCCTTTAAGTTCTCTTTTGACTCTACCCATGTTGTGCACCTCCTCTGCTGCATCACCTTCCTTAAAGGTATGCAGAGGCATTAGGACTTTAGGGAGTGCACATTGCCCCTTCCATCTGCTGGGTAATTTTAGTCTCAGGTTTAGGTCCCCACACAACCAATAAATATCCCCTATGGCTTGGGTTTGGTCCTGTAGCTCAGTGCCGTTTATAGTGCTAAAAGTGCCACAGTAGCCAGGTGGGAACACTCCTACATCAACTCCCTTTTCATCACCTGAGTTATAGCAGGTGTAATTGCCTTTGTAGACACTGACAGGGGAAGTCAGCCTGCTATTGGGAGCGGATAGGATAGGGTATTTTGCCTTCCAATGCTCACAAGCCGGGTCATCTGTACTTGAGTTAGTGTACAGGCTTAAAAAACATTCCTCTCCCTCCTGTGGGAGATGGAGGGGAACAGTTCCCAGGTGAGGTCTGGCACCCCCGCACACATAACAGTCAGACATGTTGTGTTGATTAGCTGTATATTTCATCCACTCCAACCACATGTTAGTGTCTGAGTACCCCCTTTCTGTGGCTAAGACATCCTCATACGTTGGATCTGCTGTTGCTATCATTTTAGAAAAGGAAAAGGAGTCTGTTTTTGGAGCTATGGGGTTCTGAGTTGGCTTATTCGCCTGGTAATTCCTATTTTGGTACATGTCTTTTAGCTGGAACTTGCCTCTGCGTCCTCCTGAGGCTCCAGTCATATGAAGCCCCATGACATACGTTCCTGCATCCCCAGGGCTTGGGTTTTCTATATTTAAGGTTAAAGGGAACCAGAGAGGAAGCAACCTTGTGTATTTTACCATATATATCAGTAAGAACATTAGAGAAAACACTTACCATGCTCTCTGTTTCCTCCTCACTGCTAAAAGTGTCTGTTAGCAGCAGTCACAAGAATCCCAGACTGAGCAATTAAATCTGGCTTTGCTGGGAATGATTATAGCTGAGTCATTATAGCAAAGCCACAAGGGGGCAGGCTTGGGCTTGAAATAACACCACAGAATACATACTTAGCTATAATCTTTCTGTAGCAAAGCTAGACGGAGCAGCCTGACTTCTCAGTCGAGGATTCTTATCAGACGTGATAACAGTCAGATTACACAGAGAACAATGAAACAAAGGGCAGATTAGGTGTTTACTGTCATGTTCCCACTGATTTATAAGGTAAAATACAAGAGGGTGCTTCATCTCTGGTTCTCTTTAAGCGCATGGTGCTCCCTGTTTGCCCGCTGTCAGTACAGGTCCCTGTCTTTATCAGGGTCATTCTGTTGCGGAGAGATTTACCATTTTTGTCCTTTCGAGTCATTGCTGCGTCTGGTTTGTAGCCCCAGTCATCTCCAGTGTTCCAGGCTACTGCTCCCCAGCTCCTACACTCTGATCCCCAGTAGTCATCTGTTACACACACATAAATATGTCCACGAGTGTACATGGTGCATTGCCAGGGGACTGGTGGGCAGATCACAATATTGCAATAGTCAAAGGTGTATGTTGCTACATGGACGCTTGAGGAATTATACCAGAACACCGGCTGGGTGCCTTCCTTTGTAATACCCACTTGTTCCTGGTCTCTCTTAGTGTTTGTGGTAACAACTAAGCTGCGTTTTTGCCTGAAATGTGGTTGCTGCCAATTGGTCCTGTCTGACATGGGTGAAAGAACTACCTCAGTGAATGGCTGTTCATGTTCATGCAGCGCCCATGTCCAAATTCCAATCATCATAATTACTGACAGGGCTGAGACAATTATGTACGCTTTCCCTTCTGGGGTTCTATGGAAGCCTACGTCCATGAGTCCCAGTCTCCGAGGAGTGAGGATTCTAGTGGCTGGTTGGGGAGTGAGGATTCTAGTGGCTGATTGGTCTGCATCTGGGTTGGACTCTAGGGTCTCTGTAGGGGGCACCATCTCTCCCTGTTCTACCTCCTCAGTCATCCTGCTCAGGGCTTGTACCCGCTATGAGTAGAGGAAGATCTCTAACGTTTCCTTTACCCGCTGTGACCGTGATCTTGACTAGAGCTCAAGCAAATGTTCCTGTCGCTCCAGAGCCCCAGGAGCCACCACATCCCCTCGCAGGATGCTACCTATTCTGTCCCTTTCTCTGGAACAGGTGCCCTCTTGCAATGTGTCAGGTGAACCCAAGAGTTCCTTTCCGCCACTCTGACTGCTGTAGGGGTAGCAATCAAAACCTGGTAAGGTCCCTCCCACCTGGGGGTATTCCAATGTTTTCTTTTAATGATTCTGACCCATACCCACTCTCCTGGGTTTACAAGTAAATCCTCACTTACAGCTGGTCCCTCTGGGGGGTTCCCTGGTGATCGTGCTCTCTGTCTGCAGGTGTGTCTTAAGTAATCTGTGAGCTCCCACTCCTCTGGGGAGCCTTGGACAGCGTCAAATGTCGGTATCCTGTATACCCTGCCAAACAGAATTTCATAGGGTGACAATTTGCCCTTCTTTGGGGTAATTCTCATACTTAACAACACCAATGGCAGGCACCACATCCAGCTTTTCCCTGTTTCTGTCATTGCTTTACTAAGCTTATTTTTAATTGTGCCATTAGCTCTTTCCACAGCCCCAGCTGATTGGGGGTGGTAGGCACAATGGTTCCTTACATCAATGTGCAGTGTGCTTGTCAGCTGTTTGATGATCTCATTCACAAAATGACTACCATTGTCACTGATCATTTTTTCTGGTATCCCCCATCTGGGTATGATTTCTCTAGTTAATGCTTTTGCTACCGTGAGTGCATCTGCTTTTGCTGTGGGGAAAACCTCTACCCACCCTGAGTACATGTCCAGTATTACTAGGGCATATTTCTTCCCTTCCGAGGGGTTCAATTCAATGTAGTCCGGCGCTACTGTGTGGAATGGGTAGGCTGGTGTAGGTGTAGTGCCTTTGGGTGGTTTTAGCCCCTTTGCTGGATTATGCTGTGCACAGTGCATTGTGACACAAATTTTTGAAAAAATGTGCTGATGCCAGGGCAGTGGAAATGGGCGGTAGCAGTAGCTATCATCCCTCCTGTTGACACATGGGTGACACCATGTGTCATTAAGGCAAGTAATCGGAATAAGAGCCTGGGGAGACAGACCTTGTTGTTTACAGCATATAGACCTTGTGCATTGAGAGTGGCAGAAGCTTTGAGCCAGGAAGTTAGTTCTGCCTTTGGGACACTTTGCTGGAATTCTTTTAATATGTCAATAGAAATGGAGGTGAGTGAGGACTGTGAGGTAGCTAGTGTTGGGGTGTCCTCGCTCACAGCAGCTTTCTTAGCTTCAGAATCAGCAAAGTTGTTGCCTCTGGTGACGGGGGTGTCATCATTTTTGTGAGCTGCGCATTTGACTATAGCAAGTTTCTTTGGCAGCTGGACACTCTGTAGGAGCTGTTCCAACAGGGACTTATGGCGGACAGGTTTACCTGCCGCGGTGATCATGCCTCTGTTACGCCACTGTGCAGCAAAGGTATGCACTATAGAGAAAGCATACTGGCTGTCCGTATAGATAGTGACAGCTTGATCTTTGTACAGGGTGCAGGCACGGGTAAGAGCATGAAGCTCGGCAGCTTGGGCTGAATAACTAGTGGGCAGTTTACCAGACTCTCTTACTTCATCCAGAGTCACTACTGCATAGCCCACTCTATTAGTGCCTACTAGATCTTTGGAGGCTGAGCCGTCCACAAAGACTAGTGCACCCTCTGTTAAGGGCTCAGACTGGAGGTCTGGTCTGGGCAGAAACTCTCTGCGAGAGCCTTGCAAACAGTCATGGTGGTCCTCAGCATCAGTCAAGTTATCTGATGTGGTAAAAAGTGTGGCTGGGTTCAGAGTTGTACAGCACTGCACCTTTAGGTGAGGCTGGCCCAGCAGGGTGGCAGCACAGTAGAGATGGCGTGCAGGAGTAAGTAGTGTCATTTTATCCTGCAACAAGAGGGCATGAACAGCATGTGAAACAAGCTTCTAAAGGATGGTACAGCACAAGAGAGGCAGTGATCTCAACAGCTGTAGCTGCAGCAATGACAGCCTGAACACAGGATGGTAAAGCACAGGCTACAGCATCAAGTGGGCGTGAGTAAAAGCCCAAAGGTCTTTGTTTGTCTCCCCACCTTTGTGTCATTACAGCTGTCATGCATTTGTCTCTGCAATCAACATACAAATGAAATGCCTTAGTATAGTCAGGAAAGGCGAGTACAAGGGGATCCTTAAGTGTTTGCTGACAACGTTTGAACTGCTCATTAAGCTCATCGGTCCATGCAATTGTCACTGAGTGCCATGGGATGTTGATGTATGGCATTGTAAAGTGGTTTCACTAGGGCTGAACAGTGTATTATCCAAGCCCTGCAATAGTTCAGTGTTCCAAGAAATGACATCATATCTTTTTTTGTTTTTGGCTTAGTCATGGTCTGTATGGCCTGAACTCTGGTCTGCTCTAAGGTTCTGCCAGCTGCTGAGATCAGTTGGCCTAGGTATTTGACTTCAGGCAGACAGAACTGCAATTTGGCCTTTGAGGCTTTGTGACCCTGCTCTGCCAGAAAGCAGAGCAACTGTATGGTTACCTTTTCACATTTCTGAGCAGTAGGGGCCCCTACCAAAAGATCATCTACATAAATGAGGAGTTTGCAGTCCTCTGGCACAGGGAAGGGCTCTAAAGAGCGAGTAATTTCCTGTGAGTAGATTGCTGGGCTTTCACAGTACCCTTGGGGCATCCGGGTGTACGTGTACCTTTTACCCTGGAATGTGAAGGCGAACCAGAATCTGCTGTCTGGATGGACCTCGATTGAATAGAACGCATTCGAGAGATCCACGATACTGAAAACCTTGCAGGTAGGTGTAATACCATTGAGTATGGTGTTAGGGTCAGGTACCACAGGTGCTCTTGGTATTACAGCGGCGTTAACCGCCTGCAGGTCATGTACTAATCTGTATTTTTGAGTACAGGGAAAATGGGCGTGTTACAGGGGGAGGAGTCACGTGGGATTAACACCCCCTTTTCAAGTAGGCCCTGTATTATGGGACGGATACCTGCCATAGCTTCTGGCTTTAAAGGGTACTGTGCTTTATATGGCCTGTAGGGGCCCTTGGGTACAACAACGATTTGCTCAGAATTTTTGATCAGACCGACATCAGTTTTAGACATTGCCCACAACTTTTCTGGAACACTGGACAGTATATGTCATTCTAACTTCATCCTGCAGTTGGCCTTGGTAGGCAAACTGGGAAGGTGTGTGAGGATACCCACACACTCTGAGAACCTCTCATAATGTTTCCCTGTTGTTCTTCCCTGCTTCCATCTCTCTAGGAGCTTCCCTCCCACCTCCCACTTTCCCCACTTTGGCTTGTACAGGGAAATGTGAGGTGCTGAATCAGGAATTGTGTACAGGGTGTCCTGCAATATGCCTTTAGTTGGCCTGTGAGCCCAGCCTGGGATTGTGACCTCATACAATGTGTTCCCATTATTGTCTTCCCAGAGGCCATCAACAGCTATTTTTACTGTCATGCCCAGTGGGAAGCTTGCTTCATAGTCTGTGTCGCTACTACCATTAAATATGACATGAGTGGTAACATGAGGCACTTCTATCATGTCTTGGTCATTACTGGGGGGACCTGCGTCCCTCGTCATCCAGTCAAGTACTTCATTTCCCAGGATGATCCCATACCAGTGGAAGCCCATGCTTTTCCCGTGCTCACCCGACTGCGGGGAGGGGAATGGCTGCTTCAGCCTTTTAATCTGTAGTGAGTCTCTGCCAGGTTTAATTGTCAGCTGTAAGTCACCTATCAAATCTCTCCCACACAGATTTATGGGACATTTGCGGGAAATCACAAAACTGCAAGACACTGTTATGCCTGACAAGGGGTCTCTGACCTCTATGGGCTTAGTGGTGGATTCGCACTCCACTCCCCCCCCCCCCCCCCCCTGCATTTCGAGTCAAAACAGTGCCTGCCTTTTCCCAGCGAATGTGAGTTGAAGCTCCTAAGACAGAGCGACATGCACCAGTATCCACCAGAAATCTGATCTTATTCCCTCCCACTAGCAGGGTTATTTCAGGTTTATGGGTGTCTGCGTAATCAATGTTTATACACGTCCTCTGGTGCTGAATGTTAAGGGGCCCATACACTGGCTCGATTCGCGGCCGTTTCGACAGCAGATTCGATCCTGGGATCGAATCTGCTGCCAATCGTTTGCGGTAAACACAGCCGCCGATCCGATTTCCTCCCGAAATCGGATCGGTCCGTCGATCGCGCCGTGCGGGAAATTACCCTCGATCGCCCGGCGGTAGGAGCGCGTCGCTTGTGGCGTACGATTCGGGCCCGATGCGACGCATGTATACATTACCTGAAGCTGGCTCCGGGGTCCTCTTCTCCTCGCTGCACCGCATTTCCGCATGTCCCAGTTATACTTCCTGTGTCACTCCGGTGACCAGGAAGTTGAAATAGAGGGCGCTCTATTTGAACTTCCTGGTCACGGAGTAACACAGGAAGCGCCGGGATGGCGCAAGAACAGCGGTGCGGTGCAGCACGGAGAAGACGCCCGGGAGCCAGCCTCAGGTAATGTATACGGGGGGGAGCAGGGACAGGCGGCAGAACAGCTCAGCAGATGGTGAATCGGTTTCAGGCTGAAATCGGTTCACAATCTGTTTGCAGTAAAGGTGGCCATACGATCCCTCTCTGATCAGATTCGATCAGATAGGGATCTGTCAGCTGGTCGATCTAATGGCACATCGACCAGTGTATGGTCACCTTTAGTCTCACTGTCACTGCTGTCTATATCATCTAGTCATGCGGTGGGTCTACTTCTTCTCTCCCTCTTTGGGCAATTTCGAGCAAAGTGACCTTTCTCACCACAAGAAAAACATTCTCCTCTCTCACGTCTCCCCTCATAATCTCTGATCCTTCGCCTAGGGCGAGGCATAGTGTCATTCACATACACACAGTCACTGCTGTCCTTGTCACTTCTGCTGTCATAGTCTAAAGCAGGCATGGGCAAACTCGGCCCTCCAGATGTTACAGAACTACAAGTCCCACAATGCATTTGCCTTTATGAGTAATGACTGTGGCTGTCAGACTCCTGCAATGCATTGTGGGACTTGTAGTTCCTTAACAGCTGGAGGGCCAAGTTTGCCCATGCCTGGTCTAAAGCATATGTGGCAGCTGTGGTAACTTTCTTTTGCTTTTTTCTCTTGTCCCTAGCAGTTCTCTCTGCATGCCTAGCATATTCCAGAAAGTCTTGCAACCTGCAAGTACGCCAGGTCACTAAATGCTTGTGGATAAACCACTGCAAGTCCTCTCGCAAGGATCTGTCTATTTGGGCTTTAAGTTGCTGTTCCCATGGACTGTCATCAGCCCTGTTTGCAGGCCTTGTAAGGCCACTGTATTTGTCAAAAGCATCCATCACCCTTGCTACTAAGTCATCTATAGTTTCAGTTGGTTTTTGGGTTATGGATGCGAGCTTACTGTAGTCTGGGGTTACTTTGTAATCTGTTTCCATGCGGTCTAGTACCGCTTCAAACGCGTCTTTCAGTGCTCCACTGTTCCATTCAAAAAGCTTAGGTGCATCTGTCCCTACCGCAGGGTGATAAATTTTCCACTTCTCATCTACCTCACTCCAGGAAGTACCATTCATTCGCCTGAGGACTCTGTCGCATTCTAATGCTGTCAATTTAAAGCTAGCTCTCAAGCCCCTTAGCCCTTTTACACAGTCTGCTATATCTTCCTTTGGGGCAGGAATACCTTTGAGAGCACTAATCATATCATCCTCAGTCCAAGGTCTGTAGACCTCCTGTATGTTCCCTGAGCCATTTGGGAGTTCTATCATGGGCATAGACTGCACCATAGGGTGAGGTGATGGGGAAGGTGCTGTAGGTACTTCCTCTTTTGGCAAGGGTGGATATACATTAACATAGGGGGGCGGAGGAGGATGGGCATAATCCTCCTGTAGGTGAGCCTCCGCCTCCTCCTCCTTTATGGCAGTTCCTACCTTCCTTGATCTGCCCCTTGCTTCTCTATCTGTTTTGGTTCAAGTTTAAATGTAGTCTTTTTGCTTGTCGTCCTGCTAGCGGGGGCAGACGCAGATCTATGTGCGGCCACCGATCTAGCTCTGAGTCGGGGTGACCTGCTAACGGGGGAAGGAGACCGGTCACGCCTATCGACTACCTCGTCCTCCACCTCCTCCTCGTCACTACTCTCTGGGTCATCTTGTCGTGTGTGTGCAGTCACATAGTCATTTTCAACATCGTCAGTCTTTTTCCCAAAGTAAAATGAACAAACGTCTTTCTTTTTCTTATCTGCCTCATCCTTCCATATTTCTGCTTGCTGCAGACCAAACCTTTTTTCTAACCTTACATCACCTTTAGCTTCATCCTTAATACGTTTTATGAGGGCCCGGCATTGTTTGGGGTGTAAGTGACCCGGGAATTGAAACCGCGCCCGCCAGAGGCCACACTTCTTTGTGTAAGAAGGATCCCTTCTGTGCATGATGACCTCGTCATCTGTAGCCTCTAGAGGACGGGGTTTGTTACTTCCTTGTCCCATGCCTGGGTTTGAGAATTACAAATGAGCTGTGACAACAATTTTCAGTCCCTTTCTCTCTGGACTACCTTAAGGATTTTTCTATCACCTCACGACTCAAACATTCACATCTACTCCTTGTGAATAGGAAAAAGGAAGTAACACTTATGTTTCTGTAGTTAGATTTCAATGGACCCGGGACCCTCAGTGGCACGCGATGTCTCTGAACTGTCTCCTCCGTCTGTGGTTCTTTGGAAGCAGCTGTCGAGGACGATGGAGTCTGCTTCGAGTGGCCTCTTTTTACAGGTCACCTCGTGGGGCCCGGAGGACTTTGGGTGGACGTCAGCTGTGATCAGACGTCCAGCAGCACTTGACCAGAGGTCCAGGTCGTCCACGATCCAGTGCTTCCGGTTCGAAGGACCAAAGATGTCGATGTAAAAAGCAACCTTATCTACTCAGAAGCACCGGAGGAAACAGAATTGGTTTCAGAGACAAAGCGTTGTTTATTACACACGTGCGGCTTCTACCTGGATTACATGAGTCTATGATAAGCACAGCTCAACCCAAAAGAGAAGTGAAGTTCCCGCGCAGCCCACCCCCCTTATAGTCTCTTTGTTTTCCTGGGTGTGTCCTTGGTGATGTCAGGTCAAAGGCGGTGTCATCAGTGAAAGTTGGCATCTGACCAGTAGAAGTTCAGAGTTCAGTTCTTTCTCCTTATATGTCTTTACTGCATCCAGACTTTTCTGAAGCTTCCTCTTTCGCTGAGGGCCCCGATCTCACAGACAGGATGGGCCTCAAACTCCAGACATGCACATTTCCTGAGGAGAGTAAAAATATCCACGGCAGTTTGCTGTTCTTTTGAGCACATATGTCAACTCAGTTCCCTGATCCTACTTTCACTGACAGGCTTTTGCCTTTTAAGGTATCACGACAGCTGCTTAACCTCCCTGGCGGTAAGCCCGAGCTGAGCTCGGGCTATGCCGCGCAGGGGGAGATCTCAGCCCCTGGTGGGGCGATTTTTAATCTGTAAATTGCTGTGCGCGCAGCCAGCACTTTGCTAGCCGCGCGCACAGCTTGATCGCCGCCGCTCTGCGGCGATCGGCCGCACGCAGCGGCGAAAGAGGGCCCCCGCCAGAGCCCTGCGCTGCCCGGACCAATGAGTTCCGGGCAGCGCTATGGGCTGGATCGGAGGTGTCTGACGTCAGGACGTCGGCTGACGTCCATGACGTCATCCCGATCGTCGCCATGGCGACAGGAGAAGCCAAACAGGGGAACGCGTTGTATACGCGTTCCCCTGTTTGCTATAGATGCCGGCGACGATCGCACTAGAGGGACACATGCGCCCTCTAGTGGTGTTTCATGTAGCTACCACTCTGGTAGCTTTACATGAAACAAAAAAAAAAAAATTTTTAAAAAATTTTTTTTTGCCAATTTGGCAAAAAAAATTAACCGCCAGGGAGGTTAAACAGTAATACTAAGTTAACCCTTTTTTTTAACACTAGCCAAGCATGATGCACAAACATATATCCTTATATCCACAACTTCCGCTGTCACTGGAGTGACAAAGTTATACGCGGATGCCGGATGTGTAATGCGGAAAGGTGATGGGAGAAGATGCTAGCCGGGAGCCCAGGCGGAGAAGAAGACAGCGCGGACCAGGGGACTCGCGCCGGCCGGAACAGGTAATGTATGTGGGGAAGGGGGGGTCGGCGGCAGCTCCACAGATTGTGATCGGTTTCAGGCTGAAATCGATTCACAATCTGTTTGCAGTAAGGTGGCCATACGATCCCTCTCTGATCAGATTTGATCAGAGAGGAATCTATCTTTTGGTCAAATCTGATGGCAAATCGACCAGTGTATGGCCACCTTTAGGTTTGAAGGATTCTCTTTTGTTACACCAAATGAAGGAGGCATCATTGTGACCAAACATTTGAATTTTTGTTTCGTCTGACCATAACACAGAAGACCAGAAGTCTTCTTCTTTGTCCAGATGAGCATTTGCAAAGGCCAAGTGAGCTTTTGTTTGCCTTATCTGGAGAAGTGGTGTCCTACTTGGTCTGCATCTGTGGAACCCAGCACTGTGCAGTGTCCGTTGGATTGTCTGCCATGAGACATTGCCACCAAAAGTGCCCAGATTCACCAGGATGGCTTTGGTGGTGATCCTTGGATTGTTTTTCACCTCTCACTGTCCTCCTGGACAGCACAGGTGTCACTTTTGGCTTTCGACCACGTCCTCTGAGATTTTCTACAGTGCGGGACATCTTTTTAATAATGCTTTGCATTGTAGCCACTGGAACTTGAAAACATTTAGAAATAGAGATGGCCCAAATGGTTCCTGGCGAACTTCCGTGGTTCACGATCGCGGAGAACCGCAAACTTTTTCGGAAGTTTGATTTGCCCCATAGTGCATCATTAGGGTCAACTTTGACCCTCTACATCACATCAGCAGGCACATTGTAGCCAATCAGGCTACACTCCCTCCTGGAGCCCCACCCCCTTATAAAAGGCAGGCAGCATCAGGATTTTCACTCACTCGTGTGCCTGCAGTAATTAGAGAAGGGAGAGCTGCTGTGCAGAGACCTATAGGGAAAGCTTACTTGGGCTCTTGTAGGCTTGTTAGCTTGCTCCTTGCTGATTCTTATTGCTAAAAAAGCACCCCTCAACAGCTCTTTTGAGAGCTAATCTTGTTCTTGTGAGGTTTTTTTTTTTTTTTTTTTTTGTGTGTGGCCCGCTTGCATTATATACAGCCCAGTCAGTCAGTCGCAGCTGGCCTTTGGCCCCTTGGTGGTATAATTACTACTGTGCCAGGTGCACATTATAATACCCATCACTGCATATACCTACCTGTTGTTCACTTCAGTGCACCCACCTACCTACGTGAGTGCAAGCAGTGTCACTGTGTCTGTCCGGTACCTGTCTGTGTGTGGCAGGTTCACATTATAATACCCATCCATCACTGCATATACCTACCTGTTGTTCACAGGGCACCCACCTACCTAAGTGAGTGCACACCGTGTGATATTTAATACCACCAGTCACTGTACCTGTTCACGGTACGTGCGTGTGCCAGGTGCACATTTGTAATACCCATCACTGCATATACCATATATGGTGGGTGGGTGCATATTGCGTGCACCCACCCACCTACCTACGTGAGTGCACGCAGTGGGATATTTAATACCACCAGTCACTGTATCTGGGGAGGCGAACGTTGTAAACTAGAAACATTAATGCTGGCCAGAAAAGTGATGGAAAAGATGTTTCAAGTGGTCTAACACCTGAGTTTTTTTTTTCAGTGACTACAAGAGGGAAAAGAGACATTTCAAAAAGACCTTATAGTTTTTGAGAAAATCTATTTTAAAATTCTACTTCTGACCGTGGGAAAATTAAACGCCCGCCGAATTTAGCGGTTAATAGCAAAGGCCCTTTAAAAGCTAGAAACTCCAAAATTGCTGGGAGTGTTAAGAACAGTGGGAACAAGAGGAACATTTTATTTTTTCTAAAAGACCTACTTTTTGAGAAAATCGATTTTAAAGTTTCAAAGAAAAAAGAGCCCATTCATTAAAAAGAACTGGATCATTCATGAACCGTTAGTATAGCTTAGAATGCGTCCTGTGCAGGACCTATAGCTGCCGGCTCCCGCTTTCTCTCCCCACCTGCCTTCACCTGTCACCCACCAGGTGCCAGCCTAGCTGAGGGTGACAGGTGAAGGCAGGTGGGGAGAGACAGCGGGAGATGGCAGCTATGTATCCCAAAGGACGCATTCTCTGCTATGTGGGGGGTGGCGGAGATCTTCAATCAACTTAATTGAAGATTGCAAGATAAAAGGTACAGGTAAGTATTTCTGGTTAATTAAAGAGAACCAGAGATGAAGCACCCTCTTGTATTTTACCTTATAAATCAGTGGGAACATGACAGTAAACACCTAATCTGCCCTTTGTTTCATTGTTCTCTGTGTAATCTGACTGTTATCACGTCTGATAAGAATCCTCGACTGAGAAGTCAGGCTGCTCCGTCTAGCTTTGCTACAGAAAGATTATAGCTAAGTATGTATTCTGTGGTGTTATTTCAAGCCCAAGCCTGCCCCCTTGTGGCTTTGCTATAATGACTCAGCTATAATCATTCCCAGCAAAGCCAGATTTAATTGCTCAGTCTGGGATTCTTGTGACTGCTGCTAACAGACACTTTTAGCAGTGAGGAGGAAACAGAGAGCATGGTAAGTGTTTTCTCTAATGTTCTTACTGATATATATGGTAAAATACACAAGGTTGCTTCCTCTCTGGTTCCCTTTAAGAACATTAAAGGATTTTTTTGTGGTTGTGTTTTTATATCATTTAACCCTTTGTGGAAATGGGTAAGGGGTACTTTGTACCCCTATACTCATTTCTGCTGGGAGGGGGGTGGGCATCTGGGGTCCCCTTCTTAAAGGGGACTCCCAGATGCCACCATGAACCCGCCCCAGGGAGTCGTCGCCCCCACCTCCTCCTGGGGCTCCTGGGGTGGGGAAGAGTACCTTGTACATGGATTGGACAAGGGCTTGGGGGAGAGGGGAAGGCTTGGCCGCCCCTCTCCCCCGGAGCCCCCCCATACCATGGACCATGTGGGTTGGTATAGCTCAGGATGTGAAGCCCCACATGGCCGGGGGCTCCGCATTCTGGCTATCCCAGCCTGCATGGGGGGCAAGGGGTTACAGAGAGCTTGGTAGGGGGGACCCCCGTAATTTTTTTTCAGATTTCCCACACTCAGCACATTATATTTATCGATTTTCTGAAAAACTATAAGGTCTTTTTGAAAAAAAAAATGTTCCTCTTGTAGTCACTGCCCTCCTCTACATACCCTGCAAATTTGGTGTTTTTACTATATAAGGGGACTTTGCTATTAACCGCTAAATTTGGCAGGCATTAAAGTCTATGAGAAAAATGCAAACACAAACTTTTTTTGAAAAAAACGTGTGGTTCACCGCGAACCACTGAAGTTCGCCGGCGAACCATTCGGGCCATATCTAGTCAGGACGTGGTTGACTATTTAACACAGAACACCTCATCTTCCGCAACCACCAGCGCTACTACAAGCTCCTCATCCGCTGCATTTGACGCTTCGCAGGAGTTATTTGGTGGGGAAATCACTGATGTACAGCCATTATTGTAACAACAAGATGAAGGCGCTAAGCAAGTTACACCACCTCATATGTCTGAGTTAGGCAACACTATGGGCGTAAGGTAGGAGGAGGAGGATGAAGTACCTGCTGTTGGTGTAGTTTATGAGGTGTCTGAGGCAAGCAAAGCTGGGCAGGATGATTGTGATAACGATGATACGGATGCCACGTGGGATCCTAAGAGACAAGGGCCTCAATTCACTAAGCTTATGTCCTGTCTTTAATAATTCTATAGTTATCACCATGGTGACGAGGCATGTATTATTCAGGAAACCTTTTACCTCAGGCAAACCTAAAGATAACTCTTCTGTCTTTAAGTTAACTCTTCAATCCTTAAAATAACTCCAGAATTCTAACGTTAGACAGGCTGTTAATTAACTGCGTGTGAAAATAACTACAGAGGAGGTAACTTAAGAAATGACGGGATAAGATAACTGTGTGGTGGTACGTTTTCTCTTGCCTTATTATCTCAAGCATGATCCTAGTGAATTGAGGCCAAGATGACCAAGGGGACAGTTGAGGGAGAGTCAGAGAGGAGTAGGAGGAGACGAGTTCCTGAAAGAAGCAGGGGGAGCTCTTCATCATAAACAGCTGGTGGCAGGGTCCAGCGCCATGTATCGCCACCTATGGACAGCCAGCCAACATGCCCTTCAACGTCAGCTGCTGATGCTACCATAGTGCCATCACCCCAGGGGGGGCTCAGCGGTTTGGACATTTTTTAATGTGTCTGCCACAGATCAGAGCAATGCCATCTGTTCTCTCTACCTCCAAAAATTGAGCCGTGAAAAGGCCAACACCCACGTAGGGACAACTGCCCAATCCTCGCCTCAACCTTATTTCCATCCATCCCACCCACAAACGCATGCTCCCCCTACCCTGCGGTCTCTGGAATGCCAGATCTGTCTGCAAAAACTTACAGCGGTCCACGACATCTTCCTCTCCAAAACCCTCACCATCCTCACACTCACTTAGACATGGCTTACCCCTTTTAACTCTGTCGCAGAGGCTGATCTTTTCTATGGGGAGCTTCACCTCAGTCACACCTCCAGATCAGACAACAGGACTGGGGGAGGGGTGGGTCTGCTCCTCTCCCTACCCTGCACCTTTCGTGTCCTCACCCCACCTCCCTCCCTACAATTCACATCATTTAAGACCCACACTATCTGCCTCTACCACTCCCTGCCAGCCATTGTTGTAGTCTAATGCTAGGTACACACCATACAATTTTCTGTTAGATTTTCTCTTAGATTTCCCTGCCAGATAGCTTTTTTCCATGTTGTAGGTAAATCTAACAGAAGAATCTAACAGAAAATTGTATGGTGTGTACCTAGCATTATACCGCCCTCCGTCAAGCTCCACAGCACAATTTCTCAACAACTTTGGCTCCTGGCTCCCACACGCCATCTCCTATGACCTCCCCACCATCATCCTCTGGGATTTCAATATTCCCATTGATGAACCTAACAACTCTGTCGTGACACAGATATTCATCATAGCCAACTCCCCTAGCCTAGTTCAACACAGCAACACCCCCACCCACTCTGCAGGTCACACGCTCGACTTTATATTCGCTAAATCCACCACCATTACAGACCTTGACATTGCACCCTTCCAACCCTCAGACCATCATCTTCTCACCCTCAACCTCATCACAGAAAGCACCTCCAAACTATGTGCCCACCCACCTGGTCAATGGCACCTACACAAGCTCAACCCTAGTGTCCTTGCTGCAACCCTCCATGCCCTCTTTCACTCTCCCCACCCTAACCTGTCCCAATCTTGCTGCAGCTCAGCATCATCAAACCCTCTGCTCATCCATAGAGGAAGCTGCCCCCCCCCCCAATATTCCAACACAACTGCCCCCCTTAACCCCAAGCCCTGGCGTAATACCCATACTCGCAACCTCCAGAGGGTAACACGTGCCACTGAATGGAAATGGAGGAAAACTCAACTTTACCAGGGTTTCCTACAGTACAAGGCTAACCTGCTGCAGTTCCACACTGCCCTTGCTGATGCGAAGCAGCAATACTTCACCAAGCTCATCGGAGCAAGCACAAGCTTCCAACCCCCGCCGTCTTTTTGCCACTTTTAACTCCCTGCTAAGACCCCCCTCTACCCTCTGTTTCATCCCTCTCTGCCACAGATTTAGCCACCCACTTCACCAACAAAATTGTCTCCATCAGTCAGGAAATATCTAATTTTTAATCTTCACCTCCCACCCCCTCCCATCCAGCTCTTCTTCCACCCTATCCTCCCCTCACCTCCTTCACTCCTACTACCATTGAGGAAGTCAACCACCTACTGCAGACTTCCCATACCACTGCCTCCCCCTTGACCCCATGTCTGCTGATTTACTCCATCCTCACTTCATGGATTTGGCCCCAGTCCCCACTACCCTGTTTAATAGGGATGGTCGCTGGATTCCGTGGAAATCAGATTTCCGAGATTCCGGTCAGAAATTGGCAATTCCATTCCCTCGCATCGGAACGCAATTGCTCTAGCGTTCCGGCGGAATTTCCACAGAATGATGCATATTGCGCCAGAATGCAAACTTTTGTATGCCAATCACAAGGAAGACCCGCCTAGACACTGTAAACAGACGGACTTCTGCATGAAAATAGGAATTTCTGCACCAATTAAGGTAGCCATACACTGGTCGATTTGCCATTAGATCGACCAACTGACCGATCCCTATCTGATCGAATCTGATCAGAGAGGGATCGTATGGCTGCCTTTACTGCAAACAGATTGTGAATCGATTTCAGCCTGAAACCGATCACAAGCTGTTGAGCTGCTCCTGCCGCCTGTCCTAACTCCCCCCCCCCCCCCCCTATACATTACCTGAAGCTGGCTCCGGGTCCTCTTCTCCACGCGGCACGCATCCCAGCATCCTGCACTGCATCCCAGCGTACACTGTGTCACTCCGTGACCAGGAAGTTCAAATAGAGCGCCCTCTATATGAACTTCCTGGTCACTGGAGTGACACAGGAAGTTAATATACGCTGGGATGGAAGCAGGAACAGAGCGGTGCAGCGCGGAGAAGATGCCCGGGAGCCAGCGTCAGGTAATGTATACCTGATCGGATCGGCCGCCGCTAGCGACGCGCTCCCTACCTGCGGGCGATCGACGGTAATTTCCCGCACGGCGCGATCGACGGGAGGAAATCGGATCGGCAGGTGCGTTTAGCGCGAACGATTGGCAGCAGATTCGATCCCAATGATCGAATCTGCTGTCGAAACGGCGGCAAATCGGGCCAGTGTATGGCCAGCTTTAGAGCCTTAAAGCAGATCCGAGGTGAAAAACTAACTATAACAAGTAACTTGTCTTTATTTAGTTAAGTTTAGATGGTTTACACAGTAAACGAGCAGCAAACAGCTTCATCTGTATAAAAACATTTATTGCTGTTATACAATGGGAGCTGCCATGTTCTACTTGTAATCATTGCACAGGTAATCTTATCTTTATCTCCACACCTCAGACTGAGTAAACCCCACTCCCCTCTCCCTCCCCTTGCCTCTGAAATCCCGTGCATGCTCAGTGTGTGCTGGGGCTGTCCTGTGTGAAAGCGGTATTGTCACCATAAAAATCTAATTTCACCAGCAACTGGTCTGAGTGTATTAAGTGATAAAGATGCTAATCCTGCATTCAAAACTTGCAAAACTTTTTCTGCTGTTATGGTTTGGAGTTATCACATACTTTAGGAGCACTGGCCCTAGTGCCAAACAGTGCCAAAGAGTTGAATGCTGGGAGTTTTTTTTTTATCTATAATATATTCCTCCTCTTCCATTTATTTCCCTGCCTAGCTTTCTTATCTGAAACACCTCTGCTCACTTGTGTTTACAAGCATGGCTGAGGTGGCTCAGCAATTGGAGGATGAGACCGTGTCGTTCCTAGTATACACCTCAGTGGGAGTGTCTGAAGACTCTGGGAGGAGGGCAGCTAATGAATACACAATGAGCAAGAGAAGGGAGGGGGGAAAAAAAAAAGTCAGGGAGGATATGATGTCAGCATTAGCTTGGCAAGATGGCCACTGCCTTGAATAGAATTTTCTGCTTTTCCTTTATAAAATTCACAGGAATCAGTACGTGGATAGCACAAGACATCTGTTATGCAAGTAGAAGTAGTATTTATCTACTTATATATGTGTTTTTTTTTATTTCTAGGTTAGCATGGGTGTCGCTTGTTCTTAAGAAGCAGTGTATTGGAACACAAACTGTGGAAGAAGACAGACATACCTGCAGATACAGCTGTTCCTGGATTTACACAGATAAATTCAAGGTAAGACTAATCCTGGTTACCAAACCTACTTTCATTTATAAAACTTTTTTTTTTAATACAATCCAGATAATAGTATTACTCTGCAGTGACATAATAATAATTTTTTTTTTTTGTTCTGCTTATTTTTAATTTTTGTAATGGTGGCAGCAGGTCTTTTCAGAACCGGTCCATCTCAGCTGAGCTAGGAGTGAATTGTAACTGTTGTTGCATCCAGTTATGTGATGTGTTCTGTATAGAGGTGCCCATGCAAGTATAGATTGCCACCCAATATGATTTATTATAATGCTATGGACTATCAATCTACGTTCGACTACAATCGATGTGCCGGAGATGTTAGGTCAAAAGATAGTGGGCACCTGAGCCTGAAAATGGAGGCTATTCTTATGGCCCGTACTCACGGGCTGCAGAAGTGGCCTGTCGCCAGCACACGTGAGCGTGTGGGCGACAGGCCGGCGACAGCTCCTCGCCAGGTCCCTGCGCGTACACACGCGGAAGAGGGACCAGCGGCGAGATGGAAGCTGTCGCCGACATTCCTCCTCCCCCTGCCGGAAGCTCCATTTACCACAATGGAGGTTGCTGTCGCTAGTCCGCGTACTCACGCGGACTAGCGACAGTTGCGGGGGAGGTGCGGCGGCGACTGTCGCCATGCGATTGAAACTTTCAATCGCATGGCGACATGAGCGGCGGGCGACAGTTCGGGGTGCGCGCGCGTGCGACGGCCCATACTCACGGGCGACCTGTCGCCGCAACACGCGCGCGCCGCGTGTTGAGGCGACAAAAGTCCCTCGTGAGTATGGGCCATAAAGGGGATCTTGCAGTGCTACTTTATCAGGCAGCTCCTGAATTTACTGGTGGGCCTTTACATTGTCATCTATAGCATCACCAACACTTCTCTGGCTATAAATACCAGAGGTGTGCGGGAGAGAGCATATGGGGATGGTAGAATTGAATAATCGTGCTGCTGCTGCAGTGGATGTGCGGATCTATAGCAGCTTGCTGGGAGAAGTAGTGCAGCAGAGGTTGGCTACATTGTAGTTCGTACTCTGGGCTGTAGTGTGTGTGGTTCGTATTATGCCCAATCTACGCAATACGATTCTTTATTCAATTACGATTCTATTTACGATCCGATTAAATCCGACATGTCCGATTGGGATTCGATTTTTCCATTTCAAAACAATCGAATTCTGATCGGACATGTCGGATTTAATTGGATCGTAAATAGAATCCTAATCGAATAAAGAATTATATCTTGTAGATTGGGCTTTAGGCTAATGCTTAATACACACAATGAGATTTTCTGGCAGATGTGCTGCCAGATCAACTATTTCCAGCATGGCCAATCTGATTTCCGATTTGATTTCCCATTCACGTGTAAGGAAAATCGATTGGAAATAAGAAAGGTCATGCTGGACATACTAGATCTGGCAGTAAATCAGCAATAAAATCTCATTGTGTGTATTAGGCTTTAGATAGAGGAGAGTTCGTTTGAGAGTAAAGGATGGCCACACTGTATGCAGTCTGACTGTACAATCAATCTCCAATCTTACTACTTTTATGTAGTAGAAGACTACCTGAAACTTATTGGTGTTTATAGTACATGGATGTTTGTAAGATTGTATAAAAATTGTATAGTCACATTGCATAGTGTGAAGCACAGAGGGTGATGGTAGAATATCAGTAAATTACCCGATAATTTACAATAGTGGATTGTATAATAATCAGTGGTGCTCAAATACCCCTTTTTAAAATTAGAGTTTGGTCGAATTCGAATAGTAAATTATTCGAGGTCAGTCGAATATTCGAGTCGAATAATTTTTACTATTCGATTCGACCTCGGACTTCGAGCTCACTATTCGAGTCGGTATTCGAGCTCATTATTCGAGCTGACTATTCGAATTGGCCTTAAATAGCTTCCAACACTTGTTTTGAGGGTGAATGATGCAAGAAACATCTTTTTTTCCAAGTAACAGCAAGTGATTATGTGGGGATGTTCCTTTAAAAAAAAAAAGGTGAAAAGAGAAGTTGTGTCCAGAATTTTGTTCAGTACTGTATATACTTCGTCTTCTTCGTCGTCTTCGTCGTCTTCGTCTTCGTCTTCTTCGTCTTCGTCTTCGTCTTCTTCTTTGTCGTCGTCTTCGTCGTCGTCTTCGTCGTCTTCATCTTCTTCTATATCGTCTTCTTCTTCACTTATTTCTCTTTTCAATTTTTTTTTTTAAAGAAATGCAGCTATTTTTGAGCGTAACAAATAGCTGGTGGCGCACGCATGTTGGAAGCGCCATTGTATGTGCTCCCTGGCAGTGGAAACACACAGACAGCAGGAGGTAAATTCAGCAGCAGGAGGAGGAGGATGAGTGTGTGGCAGCAGGCAGTCAATGAGGCAGGCAGCGTGACATAATAGCCCTGGTACCTAGTGGTGATACCAGGGCTGTAAATAAACACAACAGGAGGTCCCAGGCAGCGGTCGTGCAGCCCACATCGTGTGCAATACACAACTGGGACAACACAGTTTTCAACCCGGGCACCTCAGAAAAATTAAACCTTTTTTTTTTTTAATGGTTTTTTTGGTTTTGTTTGTACAACCAATTACACAGATATATAGCTATTGTTTGACGTAATAGCTGGTGGCAGAGTGGCAGCAGAATGTAATTCTGTGTACCCTGGCAGTGGGAAACACAGACCGACAGCAGCAGCAGCAGGAGGAATGGAGGAGTAATGTGAGCAGCTATTGTTTGACGTAATAGCTGGTGGCAGTGTGGCAGCAGAAGGTAATTCTGTGTACCCTGGCAGTGGGAAACACAGACCGACAGCAGCAGCAGCAGGAGGAATGGAGGAGTAATGTGAGCAGCTATTGTTTGACGTAATAGCTGGTGGCAGTGTGGCAGCAGAAGGTAATTCTGTGTACCCTGGCAGTGGGAAACACAGACAGACAGCAGCAGCAGGAGGAATGGAGGAGTAGTGTGAGTGTGGCAGCAGGCAGGCAGCGTGACATAATAGCCCTGGTACCTAGCGGTGATACCAGGGCTGTAAATAAACACAACAGGAGGTCCCAGGCAGCGGTCGTGCAGCCCACATCGTGTCCAATACACAACTGGGACAACACCGTTTTCAACCCGGGCACCTCAGAAAAATTAAACTTTTTTTTTTTTTAATGGTTTTTTGGTTTTGTTTGTACAACCAATTACACAGATATATAGCTATTGTTTGACGTAATAGCTGGTGGCAGAGTGGCAGCAGAATGTAATTCTGTGTACCCTGGCAGTGGGAAACGCAGACCGACAGCAGAAGGGCAGTACACAGCAGCCCACTGTAGGTGTAAAATGTGTGGCTGCAGGCGACGTAATAGTCAAAGTGAACCAGGCTGGCTTAGTGAGCAGGAGCCAGGAGGTGGTAAAGGGTGGTAAGGCACATTAACGATGGTTCTTAGCCAGTTCATGTCCCCCCTCTCGCCGACAACAGGGGCCAGGAACTCGCCTTCCACCCACGCCTGGTTCATCTTGAGAAACGTCAGTCTGTCCACAGACTTGTGAGACAGACGTGAGCGTTTCTCGGTGACCACGCCACCAGCTGCACTGAAGCAGCGCTCGGACAGCACGCTGGAAGGGGGGCAGGACAGCACTTCCAGGGCGTACTGCGCCAGCTCGCTCCAGATCTCCAGGCGCTTGACCCAATACTCCATGGGATCAACAGGGGCATCGCTGTCAAGCCCACTGTAGGACCCTATGTAGTCAGCCACCATGCGGGTCAGGCGCTGGCTGTGACCGGAGGAGGATGCTGCTGCATGCACCTCCTCTCTAGTCACTGCTGCCGGAGCCTCTACAGTCCTGTAGAGCTCGTGGCTGAGAGACAGCAGGTCTGTGGGGCGCTTGCTGCTGGATGCAGGCACCTACTGCTGCCTCTGTGCTGGCTGCTGGACAGTGGGGGTGGAAGGCTGGGGGAAGGCTTCCTCCAAGCGCTCAACAAGGGCCTGCTGCAAGCTCCTTATTTGTTGCGCTGGGTCTCCTCCTGCAGGCGGCAGGAACTGGCTCAACTTCCCCTTTAGGCGTGGGTCCAACATCATGCTGATCCAGATGTCCTCCCTCTGCTTCATCTGGATCACCCTGGGGTCCTTGCGCAGGCACGCCAGCATGTGCGCTGCCATTGGGAAGAGGCGGGCCACGTGTGCTGGCACATCGATGGCAGTGCTGTCCTCATCCTCCTCCTCTGCCTCGTCAGCCTCATCCTCTCTCCACCCCCGCACCAACTCAGCTGCACTGTGCTGCTCCCCCTCATCAGCAGCAAGGTCAGGGACCTCCACCAAGTCCTCCTCCCCCTCAGAGGTGGGCTGTGCAGCTGCTTGCCGCTCCTGCTGGTCCAAGGCTGCCGCTCCCTGTTCCAGCAAAGCATCGAGGGCCCTGTTCAGCAGACAAACCAGGGGCACCCACTCGCAGACCATAGCATGGTCCCTGCTCACCATGTTAGTGGCCTGCAGAAAGGGAGCCAGCACTAAGCACACCTGCTGCATGTGCCTCCAGTCATCATCGGGGACGATGGACGGGAGGTTGCTGGTCTTGTCCCTTCTCTGAGCGGCGGAAACAGTGGCCAGGGCAAGGTACTGGTTGACAGCGTGCTTCTGTTCAACCAGACGCTCCAACATCGCCAGGGTGGAGTTCCAGCGAGTTGGAACATCAAGGATCAGCCGATGGCGTGGCAGCTCCAGCTCCTTTTGCACGTCTTCCAGGCTCGCACAGGCTGCAGCCGAGCGCCGGAAGTGACGCACAACGTTCCTTGCCGTTTCCAGCAGTTCGCCCATCCCCTGGTAGGTGCGCAAGAACTTCTGCACCACCAGGTTCAGCACGTGGGCAAGACAGGGGATGTGGGTCAGGTTTCCCCTGTCTATTGCGGCAACCAGATTGGCCCCATTGTCGGCCACCACCTCTCCGACTCTGAGGCCTCTGGGGGTCAGCCAAATCCTCTCCTGCTCCTGGAGTTTGGCCAACACATGGGTTGCCGTCAGCTTGGTCTTCCCAAGGCTGACCAACTGCAGCAGCGCTTGGCAGTGGCGGGCCTTCACGCTGCTGAGGCGGGGGGTTTGGCCAGGTGTGCCGGAGGATGGCAGAGGATCGGAGGAACCTGCTACAGTTCCCCTGACCCTGCGGGGGGGCACCACCCACTGTGTTGCTGCTGCTGTGCCCGCTGCTGCTCTCCCATCCTCACCCCCTTCCACCAAGCTGACCCAGTGGACAGTGGAAGACAGGTAGCGGCCTGTCCCGAAGCGGCTGCTCCAGGCGTCCATGGTGACGTGGACCCTTTCACCAACCGCGTGCTCCAGCCCTCGCTCCACATTGGCCATCACAAAGCGGTGCAGTGCAGGAATGGCCTTGTGGGCGAAGAAGTGTCTGCTGGGGAGCTGCCAGTCTGGGGCTGCACAAGCAAGCAGCGCACGCATGTCGCTCCCCTCCTGCACGAGCGTGTACGGCAGGAGTTGGGAGCACATGGCCCGTGCCAGCAAGCCGTTCAGCTGCCGCACGCGACGGCTGCTGGGAGGCAGAGCCCTAACCACCCCCTGGAAGGACTCGCTCAAAAGGCTCTGGCGTGGCCTTTTGCTGACACGGGAATCAGCAGACACAGCAGAGGAGGCCACTGAGGACTGGCTGCCAGAACAGGCCTCAGTGTCGGCGGCAGGAGTTGCAGAGGGGGGAGGAGCAGTGCGTTTCCGCACTCCTGCTGGTGCTGCTGGAGGAGCAGGAGGGTGGGTGGCTGCTGTTGCTGCTGCTGCTGAAGGCTGTGCAGTGATGGGTGTGGTGCCACTGCCAGCACCAGATGCCTTCAGCCTCTGGAACTCCTCATGCTGGTGGAAATGTTTCGCAGCAAGGTGGTTGATGAGCGAGCTGGTGCTGAACTTTAAGGGGTCTGCACCTCTGCTCAACTTCCGCTGACAGTGGTTGCAAGTGGCGTACTTGCTGTACACTGTGGGCATGGTGAAAAAGCGCCAGATTGGTGACAAAAACAACCCCCTACGGCATGGAACTGCTGCTGCCTGTCTCCCTGTGGTGGTTTGGGTGCGGCTGGTGGTGGTACTGGCAGATGCTGCTGCTGCTGCTGCTGAGCTTGAGACACCAGCAGGCTGTGGGACCTGCCTACTGCTGCCAATGCTTGCAATGATGCGCCTCCTTGCAAGGCCCACAAGCGCATCCTCATCCTCCTCCTCAGAGCTGCTGATGACGACATCCCCTGGAGGTGGTGGCACCCAGTCTCTTTCTGTCACCGTGTCATCATCATCCTCCCCCTCCTGAAACATGTCCTGCTGGGATGATGACCCCCCAAACTCCTCTCCTGATGCATGGATGGGCTGCTTGACTGTCGCCACAGTCTTGCTGTCCAATCCCTCATCCCCCAAAGTGCCCATCAGCATCTCCTCCTCAAAATCGGCAACAACAGCAGACAATTGACTCATCATGCCTGGGGTCAAAAGAGTGCTGAGTGACAGGTCGGCGACTGACGGTGAACTGGCCTCCTCCCCAGGCCCCGCTGGGCGGCTGCTGCGAACAGGGGTGGTGGTGGTGAGGGTGGAGGCCTCGGATGCAGAGCTGATGGCGGGCTGCTCATCCTCCGTCATCAGTTGCACCACAGTGTCTGCATCCTTTTCCTCAATGGGACGTTTCCGACCCGGCTGGAGGAAAATCGGAGCAGGTGCTACACGCTGCTGCTGCTGTGTCTCTGCAGCGTGAGTTGCAGATGCTCCTGCTGGGCGGCGCCCAAGGCGTCCACGGCCAGTGGCTATGGGAGGAATGTTAGCCACTGACGCTGCTGCTGCGGAACTGTGCATGGTGGCGCGGCCGCGCCCGCGGCTTGCCACAATGCTGCTCCCTCTCCTCCTGATTCCCTTGCTGCCCTTCCCCTTGCCCAAACTGCGCTGGCTGCCACTTCCAGACATCTTTGATGTTTTGGGCGTAAACACAAAAGTTTTTGAAAAGGGCGGGTGAAAAGTGGGGTACTTTAATGGAGTGGGTTGGTGGGTGAGGTGACTGAGTGTCCCGACTCCCTAGTACAGTAAGTAAGTAGTAACAGTCAGGAAGTACAACTAGCAGTTACAATAATCAGTAGTAATCACAAGGAAATAGTGTGTGTACACTACAGACAGTGAGTGCACGCACGCGCAAACACTCGCAGGAGCTGGCCTATGAACAGAGACTGAGTGAGTGTCCCTAGTACAGTAAGTAAGTAGTAACAGTCAGGAAGTACAACTAGAAGTTACAATAATCAGTAGTAATCACAAGGAAATAGAGTGTGTGTACACTACAGACAGTGAGTGCACGCATGCGCACACACGTGCAGGAGCTAGCCTATGAACAGTGACTGAGTGAGTGTCCCTACTACAGTAAGTAAGTAGTAGTAACTGTCAGGAAGTACAACTAGAAATTACAATAATCAATCAGTAATCAGAAGGAAATAGTGTGTGTACACAGACAGTGAGTGCACGCACGCGCAGGAGCTAGTAGCCTATGAACAGTGACTGAGTGAGTGTCCCTACTACAGTAAGTAAGTAAGTAGTAGTAACTGTCAGGAAGTACAACTAGAAATTACAATAATCAATCAGTAATCAGAAGGAAATAGAGTGTGTGTACACTACAGTACACAGACAGTGAGTGCACGCACACGCAGGAGCTAGTAGCCTATGAACAGTGACAGTGAGTGTCCTAGTACAGTTACAGTATATAACTACAATACAAAATACAATCACTAAGTAGTAAAGGACAGCAGAAATACTGGTATAGAGATGAGAAATAAACTAACAGAGGACAGGAGGACAGCTGCCCAGTGCCCACACAGGCAGGCCCTGAGGCCTAAAGCTGTAAGCCTGCAGCAGCTGGCCTGTCTCTATGTAACACAAAAGCTATTAACTAAAATACAATGTCTATCTAACTAACAACAATATAGGTGTGTATAGGAGGTGTATGTGAGCAAAAACGCTAGGTAAATGACCACAATAGAGCTCTTGCTAAGCCAACGCACAAAGGAGCAGATCTCTCTCTGTACAAGTCTCAGGCAAGGACGGAAAAACCTAAAATGGCGGCCGCTATTTATAGGGTAGGGGCTGGCCAGGGTCCCCCTCTGTGATTGGCTGCCGTCAGAGGGCCTGGGAGCCCTCTGATTGGCTCTAAGGACATCAATCTGGGCTATGACGGTATTCGAGCTCGGTTTTCGAGCTCGAATACCGTCGTTTGCTCGAATAGCTCGAATAGTGAATGGGCTATTCGAGTTTACTCGAATAGCCCATTCGAATACCACCAGCTATTCGGAACTCGAATACCGAGCTCGAATAACTGAAAAAGAGCTCGAATATTCGAGCTACTCGAATATTCGAGCTCTGCTGAGCACCACTGATAATAATGTAAAAATTTCAAATATTCAATTCCTGTTATTTCATGCCCATGTTTGAACACACCTTTGTTAGCAGTGTGGTTGAATATGTTGCTATACTGTAAAGCTCTGTCCACAAGCTTGATGAATGTGACTGAGTTGTCCAATAAGGACTGCTTGTGCCGGGAATGCAACATTTGCACATCAGGGGCTGACATGGGCAGCACGGTGGCGTAGTGGTTAGCGCTCTCGCCTTGTAGCGCTGGGTCCCAGGTTCGAATCCCAGCCAGGTCAACATCTGCAAGGAGTTTGTATGTTCTCCCTGTATCGACTTGGGTTTCCTTTGGGCACTGCGGTTTCCTCAACCATTCCAAAAACATACAGATAAGTTAATTGGCTTCCCCCTAAATTGGCCCTAGAGTATGATACACACACTACATGATACATACATAGACATATGACTATGGTAGGGACTAGATTGTGAGCTCCTCTGATGGACAGTTAGTGACAAGACAATATACTCTGTACAGTGCTGCAGAAGATGTAGGCACTAAAAATAAATAAATAATAATAATAATAATAATGTGCAAATGCTGGATTCCCAGCACAGGCAGTTGTTATTGGACGACTCGGGCAAGATTTATCCGCTGCTTGTCAAACTGGTGGATCACTTGGGTCGATTGGCTGAGTGGTTTTCTCCCCATGGCCATTTGTAGAGGTAGCCGGAGTGGGCGACTGACTGAGGTGTAGAGGTGGGTGAGCGTGGACACAGAGCAGTTACATATTACCTTCCAGGATCCACACACGCATCTATCTATCTTCCTCCAAGGCGTGTCGCATTGTTGACAGTGGCCACTGTGATGACATGCAGATATGACATCACGGGGGCCTGTTACAAATGCAATGGATGCCTAGGAGGGAGAAGATGGATGCAGTGTGCATCCCGGAAGGGGATTTGTAATTGCTCTGTGCTCACGCTCACCTACTGCTACATCCTCCAGGAGCACCTATCCCTGGCTAACCTATACTGGGGGCTCCCTTGCATGGCTACATATACTGGGGGACTATCTGCCCTGGTTCTCCCCACTATCCAGCCCCCACATAACATCACTCTTGTGGTGCTCTGTTGGCGCCACCAGCCCTCCACCATATGACTAGAACAGGTTGATAACCTATAGTCTAGTTCCATCTCTGCCTTTCAATGTAAATACAGCCATATGGCAACAGTTGAAGCACCACGCGTGTCAAGTGGTGAAGTAACCTGGCAGCAGAGGACCACAACTTGTTGCACTGGAGCCTGGCTGTGGCCACGCTCAGATGTGAGACTCTGGGGGCAGAGAGGGGGTGCCTGTGAAGCGCTAGTACCAAGCACATGGGCTGTGCAGGTGCATCCACTGCCTGCCAGAAGCCTTTACAGTAGCATTATTATTATTTAGTATTTATATAGCGCTGACATCTTCCACAGCGCTGTACAGAGTATATAGTCTTGTCACTAACTGTCCCTCAGAGCAGCTCACAATCTAATCCCTACCATAGTCCTATGTCTATGTATCGTGTAGTATATATGTATTGTAGTCTAGGCCCAATTTAGGGGGAAGCCAAATAACTTATCTGTATGTTTTTCGGATGTTGGAGGAAACCAGAGTGTCCGGAGGAAACCCACACAGACACGGGGAGAACATATAAACTCCTTGCAGATGTTTATCTGGCTGGGATTTCAACCAGGGACCCAGCGCTGCAAGGCGAGAGCTCCAACCACTATGCCACCGTGCTGCCCATGGTGGCGTAGTATGCATTGACATGTATGCTTTGCATTGGCATGTATTGGTGTGCACAACGCACTCAATATGCCTTTTCGACCTACACTGTAACCCTGTTTTCTGAATGAAAATAGCCCAGTGTCAAATTAGCCCAACTGGTGGGTGGAAAATAGTGTACTGTGTGTTTGACTATCAAGCAGGTGTTTGATTGAGAAACACATTTTACAAACATGCCACATATGTTACTTATCTTTGTAATTTGGGGCATATAATTACTGGTTTTTGAAAAATAATAATAATAAAAAAAAAAATCTATAATCGTGTAAGATTATCATCCAATAGGTTCAAAATGTCAAGTTCCAGTTCTGAAGGTGAACCAGAAACTCTTGAAGATCTAGTAAATCTGGATGAGTCATACACTTCCAGTGAGTCTGAAGATTTTACACACGAGTAGTATCCACCCAGAAGTGGAAGAAAGTTCTGATGAATGTTCCATCCTGGAAGAGGTATGTGTGATGGACAGGGCTGTGGAGTCGGTCCAAAAATCCTCCGACTCCGACTCCTCAGTTTAGGATTCCACCGACTCCGACTCCTCGACTCCGACTCCTCTAATTTGCATATTACAATTTTTTTGATTAAAAGTATGTAACATGAAATTCGTCTCTTAACTGCCAAAGCTTAGTAATTGTACAAGACAACTGAAGTGAGAAGGATATGTAGACTACTATATTTATTCCCTTTAGACTAAAACTAGTCCTTGGTAAGAGTACTTGTAAAAGGTACAAACCGGAACAAAGAACATCTATCAGGCCCTAGGCAATGTAAGTGTGGGTACATCTAAGAATGATGTGCAGGTACTCTGCAGGGGAATGAGGAGATTGTAAACAGACAACTCCTCTGTGTTCAATGTGCACAGCATTCTCAGTGGATTCCCTGCAGCTCTGTGGGGAGTGCATATGTAGAGTATAGTACTACTGTGTAACAAAGTAAACCTGAGACAGATGAAATTAAAGTTTTATACATACCTGGGGATTCCTCCAGCTGCCTTCAGGATAATCAGTCCCTCGCTGTCCTCCTCCACCACCTGGATCTTCTGCTATGAGTCCAGGTACTTGAGCCAGTCGGGCGTAGTGCGCATGCACACACTCCGCCGCCAGGAGCATACTACACCTGTGCAGCACTATTGCGCAGGTGCAGAATGTTCCTGGCTGTGGGAGCGGCATGCGGCCGGACAGCGCTGACTGGCTGAATTACCAGGACTCATAGCAGAAGATCCGGGTGGTGGAGGACAGTGAGGGACTGATTAGCCTGAAGGGGGCTGGAGGAAGCCCCAGGTATGTATAAAACTTTACTTTTCATCCGTCTCAGGTACCCTTTAATTTGTAGTCACCAAACCAAATTTTAACAACATATCAAATGATTTGATTTCATCAGCAAAAGGAGTGCATACATTTTTTTTTTCAGATTCTTTATTTATTCATAATGAAAAAAGGTTCATATACAAAAAATTCCCATACACTCTAAAATGAGTAATATATCCATCAATCATCTCTTAGGCTCAGTTGATAAACATAATCAATCTTCCTAACAATGTTCATTCATTATACAATATACAATATGCATATCCTCTCTCATATCTACATTCCATTAATATCTAAATTCCAGTAAAACACCTCAATTCCATCCCATAAATATAAACTCTTTAATTAGTAGAGAGAAAAAAGAGGAGAAAGCAAACTACCATACCTACCCAATCATTCACATCCCACTTCCATCCCCATTCACATTTATTCCCTCACACTTCACGACCCGGGTCCAGTTCCCCTTTTCACAGCGTGCTGTTATATTTCTACATTTGTATCCCTCCCTCTTGTCTGTGGTCACTGGGCTCCCATTATCCATTTATATTCATCTAATTTAATAAATTCTTCCCATTTATCCCATATAGCTTTAAACTGTTGTTCTTTACCTCTCAACATATAAGTCAATCCTTTTGATGCGTTGTATATGGAGAATCTCTTGGAACCATTCAATTAAAGAGGGTGCTAGATGTGACTTCCAGTTTCTTCCAATCAATATTCTTGCTGCGTTAATCATATGGCAGTTTAAAGTTTTCCTATATTTATTAACACTATATTCATTATGGTGTATTAAAAAAGTGGCTGGTTCGTCTATTATTGTTGTATCTGTTATCTTAACTATATACTCTTTAACAGCTTTCCAGAAGCCTCTTATCCTTGAACAGTCCCAGAAGATATGGAAAAAAGTACCCTCCTCCTCCCCACATCTCCAACAACTCCTATCCACGTCCCCATATATCTTATTTAGCTTAGTTGGTGTCATGTACCATCTCGAGAGTACCTTATAACCAGATTCCTGCATCCTTGCTGAGATTGAAGTTCTATATGATAGCTCTAATATTTTCCTCCACTGCTCATCTGAAAAAGAGCAATTCAGGTCTATTTGCCATCTTTGTCTCAATTGGATCGTCTGATCTTCTTTATTCAATAATTCTCTATAAATTTTTGTCATCACCTTTTTAACTCTCTGCATTGATCCACACATCTGTTCCATTTTTGTGAGATTTCTGGAGAACTCACCCTTCTTCCCCTTTGACACCACAAAATGATGGAACTGCATCAGTTTCCACCAATTTAAATTAAGGGATGGGAATTCTTCCCCTACTTCTGTTAGTGTTTTCCAGTCCTCTCCTTTCATTAAGGCGCCCGCTCTAATTCCAAGTCTATCCCTACCTTCTATTCCCCCTGTCTTATCACATCCTAACTTAAAGTCTGGGTTATCTATAATTGGCATAAGTGGGGAAGGGGTGGGGGCGAAAAGATTTTTATCTCTAAACTTGTTGAATGTCTTTATTGTATGGTTCACCAATAAACTCGCCGGATGTTGACTCTTATAGGGAGAGGTGTACCATAATATATTATATAGTGGGAATTCTACCATATTTTGTTCAATATCTATCCATCTCCTCTCTTCAGGGTTCCCATGCCAATCGACTGCTCTTGCCAAGACCGCTGCATTATAATATAAATATGGGTCTGGGACCGCCAGGCCTCCCTTATTCTTAGGTTGAGTTATTCTAATAAATTTTTGTCTTGGTGGTTTATCCATCCAAATAAATCTTGTAAATTCCCTTCTCATATCCATAAAATACTTCATAGGTATAGGGATGGGTAGTGTTTGAAAAACATATAGGAGTCTTGGCATAACATTCATCTTTAATATATTAATTCTTCCAAGCATTGATAGTTTAATCTTTCTCCATCTTAACAGATCTTTTCTTATATCGGTCAGCAAAGAGCAGTAGTTTAGCTGGTATATTTTTTGAATCTCACCTGAAATTTTTACTCCCAGATATATAAATGCCTCCCCCACCCATTTAAATGGAAAATTTACTTTTATATTATCAATTTCTGTCGATGGTAAATTGATCCCCGTGGCCTGGCATTTTTCCCAATTTATTCTGAAGTTTGAGATTTCTCCATATCTCCCAAACTCCAACATTAGATTTGGAAGCGAGATGTGTGGATTTCGTAAATAAAATAATAAATCATCCGCATAAGCCGCTACCTGATGTTCTTTTTCTCCCACCTTTACCCCCATTATATCCCTATTATTCCTAATTGAGTTCAAAAATGGCTCCAAGACAATTGCAAAAATCATTGGTGACAGTGGGCATCCCTGGCGTGTCCCATTATGGATCATTAAGGGTTCCGAGAGGACCCCATTAACCTTCAACCTAGCTGACAATCCCCCATACAGGGCAAGGATCCAAGTCCTCATGCTCTCCCCCAGGCCAATATGCATCAATGTCGCTTTCAAAAATTCCCAGCTGACCCTGTCAAATGCCTTTTCTGCATCTGTTGATAGCAACATGACAGGGTCAGCTGAGGTCCCAACCCACTGCGCAAGATCCAACGTTCTAATGGTATTATCGCGCGCCTCTCTATTTGGCACAAACCCTACCTGGTCCGCATGTATAATCCTATGCAGCCAGGGGGACATTCTGCTTGCCAATATCTTGGCATATATCTTTAGATCCACGTTTAGCAAAGATATTGGCCTGAAGCTAGAGCACAAGGAGGGATCCTTACCCTGCTTATGTATCACCGCTATATGCGATTCCAGAGAATCTCTACCCCACTTACTGTCTTCCTCCCTGCTCAACCAGTGAATTTAACGCCCTTAGCCAATGAGGCTCTAGTTCCTTACTAAACTGTTTATAGTATTCCAGGCAGAAACCATCTGGCCCAGGAGCTTTACCATTCGCCATACTCTGTATGGCCGTTCTTAATTCCCTAGCCGTGATGGGCGCCTCCATTTTATCTATCTCACTTTGATCTATTTTTTTCAAGCCTGAGCTTTCTAAATACCGCGTTAGTTCTTCTTCACTAGGTTTCTTTGTTTTTAAGTTGTATAATTTTTCATAGAATTGCCTAAATACTTCAGCCTGGGCTTCACTACTGTGATGTTTTATTCCCTTAGGATCACATATATATGGGACATAATTTGCTGTCTGTTGATCTTTAGAGTTGGGCCGAACGGTTCGCCGGCGAACGTGGTTCGCGCGAACGTAGGTGGTTCGCGTGCGGGTACCGCACGCGAACCTTTTGCGGAAGAAGTTCGGTTCGCCCCATAATGCACTGAGGGTCAACTTTGACCCTCTACATCACAGTCAGCAGGCCCAGTGTAGCCAATTAGGCTACACTAGCCCCTGGAGCCCCACCCCCCCTTATATAAGGCAGGCAGCGGCGGCCATTACGGCCACTCGTGTGCCTGCATTAGTGAGAGTAGGGCGAGCTGCTGCAGTCTCTCATATAGGGAAAGATTAGTTAGGCTTAACTTCTTCCTGGCTGCACACCTGTTCTGTTCAGTGAGCCCTCAGCCCACTGCATACCTGTACTGTGATCCTGCCACTGCATACCTGTACTGTGATCCTGCCACTGCATACCTGTTCAGTGATCCTGCCACTGCATACCTGTTCAGTGATCCTGCCACTGCATACCTATTCTGTTCAGTGAGCCCTCAGCCCACTGCATACCTGTACTGTGATCCTGCCACTCCATACCTGTTCAGTGATCCTGCCACTGCATACCTGTTCTGTTCAGTGAGCCCTCAGCCCACTGCATACCTGTACTGTGATCCTGCCACTGCATACCTGTTCAGTGATCCTGCCACTGCATACCTGTTCAGTGATCCTGCCACTGCATACCTGTTCTGTTCAGTGAGCCCTCAGCCCACTGCATACCTGTACTGTGATCCTGCCACTCCATACCTGTTCAGTGATCCTGCCACTGCATACCTGTTCTGTTCAGTGAGCCCTCAGCCCACTGCATACCTGTACTGTGATCCTGCCACTCCATACCTGTTCAGTGATCCTGCCACTGCATACCTGTTCAGTGATCCTGCCACTGCATACCTGTTCTGTGGACCCGCCACTGTATACCTGTTCTGTTCAGTGGACCCGCCACTGTATACCTGTTCTGTGAACCCGCCACTGTATACCTGTTCTGTTGAGTGGACCCGCCACTGTATACCTGTTCTGTTCAGTGGACCCGCCACTGTATACCTGTTCTGGTCAGTGGACCCGCCACTGTATACCTGTTCAGTGAACCCGCCACTGCATACCTGTTGTGTTCAGTGAACCTGCCACTGCATACCTGTTGTGTTCAGTGAACCTGCCACTGCATACCTGTTCTGTGAACCCGCCACTGTATACCTGTTCTGTTCAGTGGACCCGCCACTGTATACCTGTTTAGTGAACACGCCACTGTATACCTGTTTAGTGAACACGCCACTGCATACCTATTGTGTTCAGTGATCCTGCCACTGCATACCTGTTCTGTGAACCCGCCACTGTATACCTGTTCTGTTCAGTGGACCCGCCACTGTATACCTGTTCTGTGAACCCGCCACTGTATACCTGTTCTGTTCAGTGGACCCGCCACTGTATACCTGTTTAGTGAACACGCCACTGCATACCTATTGTGTTCAGTGATCCTGCCACTGCATACCTGTTCTGTGAACCCGCCACTGTATACCTGTTCTGTTCAGTGGACCCGCCACTGTATACCTGTTCTGTGAACCCGCCACTGTATACCTGTTCTGTTCAGTGGACCCGCCACTGTATACCTGTTCTGTTCAGTGGACCCGCCACTGTATACCTGTTTAGTGAACACGCCACTGCATACCTATTGTGTTCAGTGATCCTGCCACTGCATACCTGTTCTGTGAACCCGCCACTGTATACCTGTTCTGTTCAGTGGACCCGCCACTGTATACCTGTTCTGTGAACCCGCCACTGTATACCTGTTCTGTTCAGTGGACCCGCCACTGTATACCTGTTCTGTTCAGTGGACCCGCCACTGTATACCTGTTCTGTTCAGTGGACCCGCCACTGTATACCTGTTCTGTTCAGTGGACCCGCCACTGTATACCTGTTTAGTGAACACGCCACTGCATACCTATTGTGTTCAGTGATCCTGCCACTGCATACCTGTTCTGTGAACCCGCCACTGTATACCTGTTCTGTTCAGTGGACCCGCCACTGTATACCTGTTCTGTGAACCCGCCACTGTATACCTGTTCTGTTCAGTGAACCCACCGCATCAGTGCGCATACCTGTGCAGTTAAGTGAACCCACCTACCTACGTGAGTGCACGCAGTGTTATATACCACTCCGTGCATACCCAATATGGACAAAACAGGTAGAGGAAGAGGAAGAGGTAGTGGCAGAGGCAGAGGAAGGCCACCCGGCAGGTCTGCGCGAGGTCGTGTAAATGTAATTTCGTGTGGATCTGGCCCACAGTACAGTGCTCGGAAGAAGGCACGTCCCATCACCTCCCAAGATTGTCAGGACGTGGTTGAGTATTTAGCGACACAGAACACCTCATCTTGCTCAGCCACCAGCGCTACTACTAGCACCACTTCCGCTGCATTTGACACTTCGCAAGAATTATTTAGTGTTGAAATCACTGATGCACAGCCATTGTTGTTACAGCCAGATGAATTTTCACCAGCTAATATGTCTGAGTTACGCGGCAACACTATGGATGTAACGTGTCAGGAGGATGAAGGACCTACTGATGGTGCAAGTTTGGATTTGTCTGAGGCAAGCGAAGCTGGGCAGGATGACTACGATGATGACGGTAATAGGGATCCTCTGTATGTTCCCAATAGAGGAGATGAAGAGGGGGACAGTTCAGAGGGGGAGTCAGAGAGTAGTAGGAGGAGAGAAGTTGCTGAAAGAAGATGGGGCAGCTCTTCGTCAGAAACAGCTGGTGGCAGAGTCCGGCACCATGTATCGCCACCTATGTACAGCCAGCCAACTTGCCCTTCAGCATCAGCTGCTGAGGTCCCCATAGTGCCCACATCCCAGGGTGGCTCAGCGGTGTGGAAATTTTTTAATGTGTGTGCCTCAGATCGGACCAAAGCCATCTGTTCGCTCTGCCAACAAAAATTGAGCCGTGGAAAGGCCAACACTCACGTAGGGACAAGTGCCTTACGTAGGCACCTGGAGAAAAGGCACAAACAGCAATGGGATGGCCACCTGAGCAAAAGCAGCAGCAGCACACAAAAGAAAAGTCACCCTCCTTCTCCTCTTCCTCCTTCAGGTGCATCATCTGCTTCTGCCGCTTTCTCCTTTGCACCTTCACAGGCACCCTCCTCCACTCCGCCTCTGCCCTTGAGCGGTTCCTGCTCCTCTGCCCACAGCAGCAGTCAGGTGTCCGTGAAGGAAATGTTTGAGCGGAAGAAGCCACTTTTGGCCAGTCACCCCCTTGCCCGGCGTCTGACAGCTGGCGTGGCGGAACTGTTAGCTCGGCAGCTGTTACCATACCGGCTGGTGGACTCTGAGGCCTTCCGTAAATTTGTGGCCATCGGAACACTGCAGTGGAAGATGCCAGGCCGCACTTATTTTTCGAGAAAGGCCATACCCCAACTGCACCGTGAAGTTGAGAGGCAAGTGGTGTCATCTCTTGCGAAGAGCGTTGGGTCAAGGGTACACCTGACCACGGATGGCTGGTCTGCCAAGCACGGGCAGGGCCGCTACATTACCTACACAGCCCATTGGGTGAACCTGGTGGTGAACGATGGCAAGCAGAAAGCGGCGGACCAAATTGTGACACCTCCACGGCTTGCAGGCAGGCCTCCTGCCACCTCCTCTCCTCCTGCTACATGCTCTTCGCTGTCCTCCTCCTCCTCCTTGGCTGAGTGGCAGTTCTCCTCTCCAGCTACACAGCCCCAGCTCCGCAGGGCCTATGCTGCATGCCAGGTACGACGGTGTCACGCCATCTTAGACATGGCTTGTCTCAAAGCGGAGAGTCGCACTGGAGCAGCTCTCCTGGCTGCTCTTAAGAAACAGGTGGATGAGTGGCTGACCCCGCACCACCTGGAGATAGGCAACGTGGTGTGCGACAACGGCAGCAATCTGCTTGCCGCTTTGCATATGGGGAAGCTGACACACATACCCTGCATGGCACATGTCATGAATCTAGTGGTTCAAAGATTTGTGGCAAAGTACCCTGGCTTAGCGGATGTCCTGAAGCAGGCCAGGAAGTTCTGTGGGCATTTGAGGCGCTCTTACACAGCCATGGCACGATTTGCAGAAATTCAGCGTAAAAACAACATGCCGGTGAGACGCCTCATTTGCGATAGCCCCACTCGATGGAACTCGACCCTGCTCATGTTCTCCCGCCTGCTAGAACAGAAGAAAGCCGTCACCCAGTACCTCTACAACTGGAGTAGAACGAAACAGTCTGGGAAGATGGGGATGTTCTGGCCCGACAACTGGACACTGATGAAAAATGCATGCAGGCTCATGCGGCCGTTTGAGGAGGTGACCAACCTGGTGAGCCGCAGTGAGGGCACCATCAGCGACTTAATTCCCTACGCGTACTTCTTGGAGCGTGCTGTGCGTAGAGTGGCGGATGAAGCTGCGAATGAGCGTGACCAGGAACCGTTACGGCAGGAACAGGCATGGGACCAATTTTCATCAGACCCAGCTGTTTCCTCAACACCTGCGGCAGCACAGAGGGGGGAGGAGGAGGAAGAAGAGAGGTCGTGTGCAGAAGACGAGTCAGACTCAGAGGATGATGAGCAAGGTGTTTCTTTGGGGGAGGAGGAGGAGGGGACAGCGGCAGGACAACAACCGCAGCAGGCGTCGCAGGGGGCTTGTGCTGCTCAACCTTCCCGTGGTATTGTTCGCGGCTGGGGGGAGGAGGTTGACTTACCTGACGTCACTGAGGAAGAGCAAGAGGAGATGGAGGGTACTGGATCCGACTTTGTGCAGATGTTGTCTTTTATGCTGTCCTGCCTGTTGAGGGACCCCCGTATAAAAAACCTCAAGGGGAATGAGCTGTACTGGGTGGCCACACTACTAGACCCTCGGTACAGGCACAAAGTGGCGGACCTGTTACCAACTCACCGGAAGGTGGAAAGGATGCAGCATATGCAGAACCAGCTGTCAACTATGCTTTACAATGCCTTTAAGGGTGATGTGACGGCACAACGCCAGCAAGGTACCACTGCCACTAATCCTCCTCCCGTGTCCACGCAGTCAAAGACAGGACGCTCCAGCGATCTCATGGTGATGTCGGACATGCGGACGTTCTTTAGTCCAACGCCTCGCCGTAGCCCTTCCGGATCCACCCTCCACCAACGCCTGGAACGGCAGGTAGCCGACTACCTGGCCTTAAGTGTGGATGTAGACACTGCTGTGAACAGCGATGAGGAACCCTTGAACTACTGGGTGCGCAGGCTTGACCTGTGGCCAGAGCTGTCCCAATTTGCCATCCAACTTCTCTCCTGCCCTGCCGCAAGCGTCCTGTCAGAGAGGACCTTCAGCGCAGCTGGAGGCATTGTCACAGAGAAGAGAAGTCGCCTAAGTCACAAAAGTGTTAAGTACCTCACCTTTATCAAAATGAATGAGGCATGGATCCCGGAGGGCTGCTGCCCGCCCCAAGACTAAGTCAGTCCCCGCACACACAGCATCTCTGCCTGCACTCCGTGTGACTGGCTGCCTGGCCTGCCCCAAAAAGACTAAGTCGCTCCCAGTCCCTCCACACAGCATGTCTGCCTGCAGGCCGCTTCACTACCTTCTCCGCCACCACCAACAGGGTCCGGGACTCCAGGCGGATTGCTGAATTTTTTAGGCCGCTGCTAGCAGCGGCCGCTGTAATAATTTTTATGGTGCGTGTACATGACTGCCTAATTTTTCTGGCTGCACTGAGGGCAGCTGCAACAACAAAAGAAAAGGCATGTACATGCGCCCATTCCCCTTCGTGATCATTACCTTGCCGTGGTGAAGGGGCTTGCGTATCACAATGAAGCAATGACCGGCGCCTAGATGAGTGTCTCGGGGGGCACACAAAAGATAATAAGGTCGTTGCTTCATTGTGGTCAGACCAAATTTGATCAGCTGGACAGTCACTGTTCTGTCATTCAGCTACATCAGCCAGGCCGACCATATGGGCTGTAAAGCCACCAAAACCTGCACTCTCGCCATGGTGCGCACCAGTCCAGCACGGCCGTCACTAGTACAAACAGCTGTTTGCGGTGCGTTACACGGTGAGTTTGGTGTGTCAGTGTGAAGCAGTACCTTAATTACACTACCTGATTGATGTATACACATGCAAGATGTTTGAAAGCACTTTAGGCCTGTCATTTAGCATTCAATGTGATTTCTGCCCTTAAAACGCTGCTTTGCGTCAAATCCAGATTTTTCCCGGGGACTTTTGGCGTGTATCCCACTCCGCCATGCCCCCCTCCAGGTGTTAGACCCCTTGAAACATCTTTTCCATCACTTTTGTGGCCAGCATAATTTTTTTTTTTTTTCAAAGTTCGCATCCCCATTGAAGTCTATTGTGGTTCGCGAACTTTAACGCGAACCGAACGTTCCGCGAAAGTTCGCGAACCCGGTTCGCGAACCTAAAATCGGAGGTTCGGCCCAACTCTATTGATCTTTTAAGGCTCTAGCCAGCATCTTACCCGCTTTATCTCCATGCTCATAGAAATGTCTTCTACATCTCTGTGCTGCATAGCGTGCCTTTACAAACATCATTGATCTCAGTCTCTCTCTCTCCACCGTCAGGTTGCCCAAAGTCTCAGGAGTCTGCATATTTTTATGCTCTCCCTCTAAAATAGTTATTTTATGTATACTTTCCAACATATCTCTCTCTCACGTTCCCTCTTCACTCTACTACCCTCTTGAATTAATATCCCACGGATCACACACTTATGTGCCTCCCATATAACTGTAGGAGAGGAGTCTTCCACATTATTGAAATCAAAATACTCCTATTTCTCTTATTATTCTTTTAGCCGTTTCCTCCCTTCCCAGCAAGGATACATTGAGTCTCCAGCTATTACCTCTTTTTTTCCAACCTGTGTTTCCCATTTCAAGAAACACCGGGGCGTGATCCGCAAATGTAATCACTCCTATTGCTGAGTCTATTTTCTCAGAGAGCAAATTATGTGAGACCAAAAAATAGTCCAATCGTGAGTAAGTACCATGTGGGTTCGAATAGAAGGTGTAGTCTCTCTCTTTTGGGTGCTGAACGCGCCATATATCTATTAGCTGGGATTTAATCAGTCTCTGCCTTCGGGAGTGCATACATTTGCATAAATCAGCATCAATGCAGAATTATTTCCATCTCATTGACCATCTCTATTAGTGACACAGCTACACATCAGGCTTTCTTCTTACAGCATAGATGTTATTTAGTATATATAAGAGATTCCTGTGTACACATCATATATACAGTCACAATCAGATATGTACCTTAAAAATACGGTGACTGCTTTATTGAAGCAGCACAAGTAACTAATTTTGATTGGTTTATTTCATTTTTGTGGACTAAGCACAGCGATTACTGTATATATACACATTATTTTTAATGACTATTATCTGAGAAATAGAACATTTTATCATATTTTCTATTTTAATGACAGTTACAAATTCATTAGGAGTCGGTGCATTTTTTTCCGACTCCGACTCCAGGCACCCAAAATTGCCCGACTCCACGACTCCGACTCCGACTCCACAGCCCTGGTGATGGAACCGCTTGCTAGACCCCGACCCGGGCCACTCCGTCAAGACAACGCTACCAGAACCTCAGGAAGTAACTCAGCTACAGGACGGTACTGGGATAAACCTATGCACTGGGCAGAACCAATGTCATTAACCTCCCTGCCGTTTTTTCTTAGCATGTAGCTAGCCTAGCGCTAGCTACATGCTTCCCCCCCCCTCCCTGTGGCGTCCCCCCGAATGCGCCGATCGCCGCCGGCGCATATACCCATCCGGAAATCCCGTTCTGAACGGGATTTCCAGGAGGGCTTCCCCCGTCGCCATGATGACGGGCGCGATGACGTCATCGACGTCGTGACGTCAGAGGGAGTCCCGAACCACCCCTCGACGCTGCCTGGCACTGATTGGCCAGGCAGCGCACGGGTCTCGGGGGGGCACCCTCTGATGCGGCGAATCGGCGCGGAGCGGCGGCGATCGTAAGTTACACGCAGCTAGCAAAGTGCTAGCTGCGTGTAACAAAAAAAAATTATGCAAATCGGCCCAGCAGGGCCTGAGGAATCCTCCGCGGCAGGTTACCCCGAGCTGAGCTCGGGATAACCGGCAGGGAGGTTAAGCAAGCCCGCACAGAAGCAAGAGACAGCACTCTGAACTTCTGTGATTCCAAACAGTAACTCCCTTTATTCAGTCAAACAAGACAATTTATACACAACAGCAAAACCCCCACCTTTGGGAAGGATTGTCCATCCCAACCATGTGGTACTCATTATACAAAGTTAAACAGTTTATCTTACCTATCTGTACACAATAAGGTCCAGCACCTGGAATACACTACTGTACACATTACAACAGCTCCCCACAGAGATAATTAAATCAGGTGATGATATTCCTGGACACACTGTCTCTCAAGGTGTTAAATGTCTTCAGCCATGTTGGCACCTTCCAAGGGCCCTGTGACATCACAGGGCTAAGTAATGGCCCATACTCACGGGCTACTTTTGTAGATTGTTGCTAGCACACGGGAGCGTGTGCGCAACAGTTTGGCGACAGCTCGTCGCCAGGTCCCTCCGCATACACACCGCGGAAGAGGGATCATTGATGCGGCGGAAGCTGTCGCCGACGTTCCCCCCCCCCCCCCCCCCTCCCGCCGGAAACTCAGTGCTTCGGCTATTAGGTTGCTGTCGCTAGTCCGCATACACACGCGGACTAGGGACCAGTTGCAGCGGCAACTGTCGTTAGGCGATAGACCGCACAAATCGCCTGGCGACAGCAGCCACGAGCGACGGTTCGGGGCGCGCACGCCATACTCACGGGTGACCTGTCACCGCAACACGCGCGTGCCACGTGGTTGTGGCGACAATTGTAGCCCGTGAGTATGGGCCATAAGTCCAAGACAGCCCGGAGCCACTGTTTGTAATGTGGAAGTCTATTTCTTTCCAACCCATGCATGCTTCTCCAACGCATGGGTTGGCCAGTGAATCAGAGGAACGCTGTATACTTTGGGGACCCCTAAATGTTCCCCAATCCATTTGGTCCTAGCTTATGTGACAGTATGTTTAAATACACATGAATGTATGTATCTCTATCAAGCAATATACTTTTACATAATCTTTTTTCAGACTGAATTCCAAGCAGCAGGATGACAGGAATATGTGGATTCAGAAATGACTGCTGAGGAGAGAGCACAAAGGGTAAGTTTACTTTGTATAATACGGTAGAGTCCCGAGTATCCGGCACAAGCAGGGATAGCCTGATGAGATATATGTGCATGCCAGTTGCTTGAGCATCCAAGAAAAAAAAATCACCCTGAAATAGTCACTGATCATACAGTGACATCTAGTAGCAGCTTTTATGCATCTCCTTGCAAGCATCTTTCCATCTTCTCCCGCACATGACCCGCATTGGGTCAGGTGACAGGCCAGCTTATGTACTTGGATGCTGGAACCCAATAAAGACACCGCGAGGAGTTAGAGCAAGGCTGCTAGATGTTACCGGAGGCTTGGAAAGTATCCTTCTGCCTGCTAGAACCCCATCGGGTGCAGTGGGCTTATCACTAGCTCTGCATTAGTGATGTCATGATGACATAGAATGACATTGTGATAGCAGCTCCTGGCAAGTGCATGTTTCACAGTGCGTTTCATGTTTGATCTGTGTGCACTATTGTTTCCTGACATGCAAAGGTTGATGTAAAATGTTCCCAATGTGAAATCGCAGTACAAATCACATAACACTAGGTTTGCAATGCGAGTTGCATGCACTCCCATTAACTTGACAAACACAGCAACACTGCATCAGACACTGCAATTGTAAAGTGAAATAAACAACACACCACTGATGAGGGTGGCCTTGTGATGACCATTATTTGCCCAGTGTACTTGCAATGGGGAAATAAATGCAATTCGATAACTGAATAGTAATATATGTCATGTGGCAGCGCCCTTAACCCTTTGCCGAAAAGTAGAAATGCACCACAAGCATGGAGCAGAAGAGATCCTAATTTAGTGAAAATGACAATTGTGGTTGAAAAAATGTATAGTGGTTTAGAGAAGTAATTCAATTGCTTCGGAAACCTGAATGAATGGAAGGATCTTGTTGGCCACAAACAGTATTTTTATACCCGTTTAATTATTTTGCTATTTTTATCATTTGCAAAGTCTATATCAATTTTAGTACTTTTATAGAGTGTAATGTTTGTGTTTTCTTAATTTAGACACAAATGGTTATGGACGAGATCTACTCTACTTTCCCATATTTTGATGAAGATTGCAGCTTCCCATTCAATCCAAGAAGGCCCTTACAGACAGACAATCAAGGGTCAGAGGCGTCAACATCTGACCATGCACCAGTTACAGGTAGAATTGGGAACAGCAACTGGTGTTTATGTGGAAACTGTATTTCCATGCCAACGGAAATAGAAAGCATCTGCTGCCAGGATGCTGAGGACATCAAGTCTTTCATACCTGATGACTTACAATGTATTACACAAATCTTAGACTTTCATCACCTTTGCACAAACCCAATTATTGTGGAAGCTCTTTTTAGGACTCATCCGGACAATACAACCCATCCTCCTGCCGATGTAGATCACAGGTAACTAAGCTCTATCCTTACAGTTCTCTTCTAATCTATAAAGAAGTGTACTCTTCATTAACTACAATTTTGTTTTTCAGAAAACTCCATAGAACTGCATATCGTTCTTTTGTGTCATGGATTTATGGCTATCTTGGGAAAGGGAGGAGGCATCCAATCCCATCTTGCACCGTAAAAAGTGTGTGAAACACTTTTCCAGACCCTCAGGGAATTTACAAGGGGTTTTATTATGGCAACGATTTTGATGCGGCTGAAGTGCTTGATTACTAATTGTTTCAAATTATTTACTTCCTAATAAAAAGTCAAGCTTTATTTGTATTATCATTTTAAAATACTGTTGGTTTTCCAATACGCAAAGTAGAATGCACCGACTCAGATGCCTAATGAATTTAAACTGTAATCAAAATAGAAAATATGATAAAATGTTCTTTCTCAGATAATAGTCATCATAAATTATATATACAGCAATAGCTGTGTTTAGCCCACAAAAATGAAATAATAATGAATAAACCAATCAAAAAATAGTTACTTGTCCTGCTTCAAGTAAGATAAACATATCTGATTGTGACTGTATATATGATGTGTACACCGGAATCTTTTATATATGTTACGGCCAGAACCCGAAGTCTGGCCACTTCGGGTTCTGGCCGGTCACAATACGAAGTGGCCACCTGATGCGGCCAATATACAAAATGCTGCACAATTTCGGACTTTGGCCGGCCAGAACGCGTTCTGACTACATGTGGCCGGCCAAGTCCCGAAGCTCACCTATTTAGTGCTGTGCCACTGTCCCCCGCTCTGTGTTCTGTCCCGCTGTCCCTGCTCCATGTCCTGCTGGCCCCTGTTCTCCGTCCTTCCCTAGCTGCGAGGACCTTCATCTGCGAGGACTCGGGGCTGCCGATATGCTGCCGACTGCAGCTGATTTCACCGCCGCCGGGGGGGGGGGGGGGGGGCGGAGGACCATGGCGAGGACAGAAGTGACAGGTGGTTAGCAGGAGGAGGAGACGGGGACGCACACAGGCAGGGAATCCCCGATGTGGCAGCGGTTCGTATCAGCGGGCGTTCGGAATTCGGGGATTCCCTGCCTTTGCCGTATAAGACGCAGGGACTTTTTCTCCCCATTTTTGGGGTAGAAAAGTGCGTCTTATAGGCGGAAAATACGGTACATTCTAGTGTGTGTGTATATGTATGTACGTATGTATGTATGTATGTATATCTATATTCATTATATTCATGTTGTGATCAAATTTATACACAGAAACACAGATTCTGAGGGTTTCTAATAGATTTATTCAGAACACAAACAATCCAATGTAATTTGGAAAATGTAACCACTTAAAGGGAAGGTTCAGGGAGGGAATTAAAAAAATAAAAATAAATTTCCACTTACCTGGGGCTTCCTCCAGCCCGTGGCAGGCAGGAGGTGCCCTCGCCGCCGCTCCGCAGGCTCCCGGTGATCTCCGGTGCCCGACCTGGCCAGGCCGGCTGCCAGGTCGGGCTCTTCTGCGCTCCAATTCCTGGCACTTCTGCGTCCCACGCCGGCGCGCTGACGTCATAGGACGTCCGCCGGGCTGTACTGCGCAGGCGCAGTAGTTCTGCTTCTACCATGCGCTGGCAACTTGCGCTCACAACTTACTACCGTCTGCAGGTCAAGTGGCTTACTGATGCAATCCAAACCCACTTTGATTGGCCCAATAGGCTGCCTGTCAAGTTTTCAGACAGCCTACTGGGCCAATCAAAGTGCTGGGATCACATCCATTATAGCAACTGGACCCGCAGGGGCTCATGGTGTATTTAGTGGAGCGGCTAATAGTCAGTATAGGGCAGTATAGGAACCCCACAAGTGATTTTATGTCAACTACTGGTCACAAAGCATTATTTCCATATGAAGAATCATTCATAAACTATTTTTTGCCACTTAAGGTGACCATACACTGGTCGATGTGCCATTAGATCGACCAGCTGACAGATCCCTATCTGATCGAATCTGATCAGAGAGGGATCGTATGGCCACCTTTACTGCAAACAGATTGTGAATCGATTTCAGCCTGAAACAGCTGCTCCTGCCGCCTGTCCCCCCCCCCCCCCCCGTATACATTACCTGAGGCTGGCTCCCGGGCGTCTTCTCCGCGCTGCACCGCACCGCTGTTCTTGCTCCATCCCGGCGCTTCCTGTGTTACTCCGTGACCAGGAAGTTCAAATAGAGCGCCCTCTATTTCAACTTCCTGGTCACCGGAGTGACACAGGAAGTATAAGCGTACACTGGGACATGCGGAAATGCGGTGCAGCGAGGAGAAGAGGACCCCGGAGCCAGCTTCAGGTAATGTATACATGCGTCGAATCGGCCCGAATCGTACGCCGCAAGCGACGCGCTCCTACCGCTGGGCGATCGAGGGTAATTTCCCGCACGGCGCGATCGACGGACCGATCCGATTTCGGGAGGAAATCGGATCGGCGGGTGCATTTAGCGCAAGCGATTGGCAGCAGATTTGATCCCAGGATCAAATCTGCTGTCGAAACGGCCGCGAATCGAGCCAGTGTATGGCCTGCTTTAGTATAGTTATTGCCTACCTTTTCATACACTCCCAGACCAATTGTCTAGGCAACACAATAGAACAAATTCAGCCTAATCTTATATGGACATATAAATACAGACCCCCCCCCCCCCCCCCAACACTTAGATTAGGCTGATCTGATTCAATTTGGTTGCCTATTGTTCCACTATTTGTGTACTATGTCTTTGGCGTGTCTCTATTTACATTCCTAAATTCCATTAGGCTGTGTTTGTTCTATTGGATGGCACAGAGAATTGGTCCTCTGTGTACTAAGTTTGGCACGAGGCCTTTGGTTCTGGTGTATTATGCCTGTAAAGTATGCCTCTTATGCTGGGAATACACGGTTCGTTTTTTAGCTGATTAGATGGTTTAATAGATAATTTCCGACACGTCCGATCTCCCTGTCGATGATGTGGCTGCTCATTTTCTGTTCAAAGTGAATGGAAAAAAGTACGAAAAACGAGCGGAAGATAAGAGAATCTACTGCAGTATCGAGTGGCAAAAACGTTCGAGAACAGAAACGCACGGCAGAAACGAACAGTGTATTCCCAGCATTAGAGCAAATGTCACCAAAATAACAAATAAGTAACATCATATGTCATATCAGTCACCTCTTGTGCCCCTATGTTTCCCACTGTGCCACCACAGCTGCAGCCTGAGGTAGTGACAGGAGAGGAGTGACGCCACAGCTGCAGCCAGAGGTAGTGACAGGAGAGGAGTGACGGCAAAGCTGCAGCCAGAGGTAGTGACAGGAGAGGAGTGACGGCAAAGCTGCAGCCAGAGGTAGTGACAGGAGAGGAGTGACGGCAAAGCTGCAGCCAGAGATAGTGACAGGAGAGGAGTGACGGCAAAGCTGCAACCAGAGGTAGTGACAGGAGAGGTAGTGACAGGAGAGGAGTGACGACACAGCTGCAGCCAGAGATAGTGACAGGAGAGGAGTGACAGCACAGCTGCAGGCAGAGGTAGTGACAGGAGAGGAGTGACTGCACAGCTGCAGCCAGAGGTAGTGACAGGAGAGGAGTGACACCCCAGCTGCAGCCAGAGATAGTGACAGGAGAGGAGTGACAGCACAGCTGCAGGCAGAGGTAGTGACAGGAGAGGAGTGACAGCACAGCTGCAGCCAGAGGTAGTGACAAGAGAGGAGTGACGGCACACCTGCAGCCAGAGGTAGTGACAGGAGAGGAGTGACGGCACAGCTTCAGCCAGAGGAAGTGACAGCAGAAAAGTGATGGCACACCTGCAGCCAGAGGTAGTGACAGGAGAGGAGTGACGGCACAGCTGCAGGCAGAGGTAGTGACAGGAGAGGAGTGACGGCACAGCTGCAGCCAGAAGTAGTGACAGGAGAGGAGTGACAGCACAGCTGCAGCCAGAGGTAGTGACAGGAGAGAAGTGACAGCACACCTGCAGCAAGATGTAGTGACAGCTCTCTCGTAGCCGGAGGAAGTGACAGCAGAAGAGTGATGGCACACGTGCAGCTAGAGGTAGTGACAGCACACCTGCAACCAGAGGTAGTGACAGGAGAGGAGTGACGGCACAGCTGCAGCCAGAGGTAGTGACAGGAGAGGAGTGACAGCAAACCTGCAGCCAGAGGTAGTGACAGGAGAGGAGTGACGGCTCACCTGCAGCCAGAGGTAGTGACAGGAGAGGAGTGACAGCTTACTTGCAGCCAGAGGTAGTGACAGGAGAGGAGTGATGGCAAACCTGCAGCCAGAGGTAGCAACAGGAGAGGAGTGACAGTACAGCTGCAGCCAGAGGTAGTGACAGGAGAGGAGTGACAGCACACCTGCAGCCAGAGGTAGTGACAGGAGAGGAGTGACAGCACACCTGCAGCCATAAGTACTGACAGGAGAGTAGTGACAGCACACCTGCAGCCAGAGGTACTGACAGTAGAGGAGTGACCGCATACCTGCAGCCAGAGGTAGTGACAGGAGAGGAGTGACAGCACACCTGCAGCCAGAGGTAGAGACAGAAGAGGAGTGACAGCTCACCTGCAGCCAGAGGTAGTGACAGGAGAGGAGTGACAATACAGCTGCAGCCATAGGTAGTGACAGGAGAGGAGTGACGGCACAGCTGCAGCCAGAGGAAGTGACAGGAGAGGAGTGACAGCACAGCTGCAGCCAGAGGTAGTGACCAGAGAGGAGTGACTGCACACCTGCAGCCAGAGGTAGTGACAGGAGAGGAGTGACTGCTAGAGTTGGGCTGAACGGTTCGCCTGCGAACGGTTCCAGGCGAACTTTGGGGGTTCGCGTTCGCCTGCATCAGGCGAACTTTTGCGGAAGTTTGATTCGCCCCATAATGCTCTATTAGAGCAAAATTTTGACTCTCCATATCACTGTCAGCAGACATGTTATTGTCAAACACACTGCTCTCAGTGCTAGAGAACCCGCCCTCCCTCCCAGCAAGCTAGGTCCTTTATACCATTTTACTCAGTTGTCTGCCTACACTAATTAATTATGGGACAGCTGGTACACACTCTGCTAGGGAGATTTTAATTGCTCCCTCCTCCCCTTCTACCTATTCCCTCCTACCGGAGGGAGGAGGGTCTCTTCTGCCAGGGAATTATACTATTTTAAAAACCAGTATACATCATACCATAGCTGGTACATCATACCATAGCAGGGAATACATACATGAGTATACATCCTACCATAGCTGGGGATCGAACCCAGATCTCACTGTGTGGTGGGCACATCACCCTAAGCACTGTACCACTACAGAAGTAAGTGAAGCTAGCCTAAAATTTAACATTTATGCTCAATGCAATAGAACCATTAGGTTGCTTAAAGGAGAACTGTAGTGAGAGGTATATGGAGGCTGCCATATTGATTTCCTTTTAAGCTATACCAGTTGCCTGGCAGCCCTGCTGATCTATTTGGCTGCAGTAGTGTGAATCACACCAGAAACAAGCATGCAGCTAATCTTGTCAGATCTTACAAAAATGTCAAACACCAGATCTGCTGCATGCTTGTTCAGGGTCTAGGGCTAAAAGTATTGGAGGCAGAGGATCTGCAGGAGAGCCAGGTAACTGGTATTGCTTAAAAGGAAATCAATATGGTAGCCTCCATATACCTTTCACTACAGTTCTCCTTTAAAGGGAACCTTAACTGAGAGTGATATGGCTGTTTCCTGTAAACAATACCAGTTGCCTGGCAGTCCAGCTGATCTTTGTGACTGCAATAGTGGCTGAATCACACCCTGAAACAAGCATGCAGCTAATCCAGTCTGACTTCAGTCAGAGCACCTGATCTGCATGCTTGTTCAGGGACTGTGGCTAAAAGTATTAGAGACACAGGATCAGCAGGCAATTCAGGCAACTGGTATTATTTTAAAAGGAAAAATCCATATCCTTCTCCGTTTAGGTTCCCTTTAAGGATTTGTAGCATACAAGCCAACTCACATTGGCTGGGATTTGAACCTGGGTCTCACTGTATGGTGGACAAGCACACTAACCACTATACCAACTGAAGCTGGCCTGAAATTGCTGGCCTGAAATTGCTGGCCTAAAATTTACTATTTATGCTCAATACAAGAGAAAAAGTAATGTTAAATTTTAGGCTAGCTTCACTTACTTCTGTAGTGGTACAGTGCTTAGGGTGACGTGCCCACCACACAGTGAGATCTGGGTTCGATCCCCAGCTATGGTATGATGTATACTCATGTATGTATCCCCAGCTATGGTATGATGTATACTCATGTATGTATTCCCAGCTATGGTATGATGTATACTGGTTTTTAAAATAGTATAATTCCCTGGCAGAAGAGACCCTCCTCCCTCCGGTAGGAGGGAGGAGGGAATATATAGAAGGGTAGGTGGGAGGTGGGTGGTTAAAATCTCCCTAGCAGAGTGTGTAGCAGCTGTCCCATAACTAATTAGTGTAGGTAGGCAAATGGTATAAAGGACCTTTCCTGGAGGAGGGTGGGTGGGTCCTCCAGCAGTGATGTGTCTTTCACTCAATTAGGTGTGGCTCCAGGTATTAGAGCTTTTGAAACATGTTTTCTATCATTTTTCCAGTTGATAGAATTTTTTTAAACTTTCAAAGTTCGCCTCCCCATTGAAGTCTATTGTGGTTCGCAAACTTTTTCGCGAACCGAACCTTTCACGGAAGTTCGCGAACCTAAAATCAGAGGTTCGGCCCAACTCTAGTGACGGCTCACCTGCAGCCAGAGGTAGTGACAGGGGAGGAGTGACTGCACACCTGCAGCCAGAGGTAGTGACAGGACAGGAGTGACAGCTCACCTGCAGCCAGAGGTAGTGACAGGACAGGAGTGACAGCTCACCTGCAGCCAGAGGTAGTGACAGGACAGGAGTGACAGCTCACCTGCAGCCAGAGGTAGTGACAGGAGAGGAGTGACAGATCACCTGCAGCCAGAGGTAGTGACAGGAGAGGAGTGACAGATCAGCTGCAGCCAGAGGTAGTGACAGGAGGAGTGACAGCACAGCTGCAGCCAGAGGTAGTGACAGGAGAGGAGTGACAGCTCACCTGCAGCCAGAGGTAGTGACAGGAGAGGAGTGACAGATCACCTGCAGCCAGAGGTAGTGACAGGAGAGGAGTGACGTCACAGCTGCAGCCAGCGGTAGTGACAGGAGAGGAGTGACGGCACACCTGCAGCCAGAGGTAGTGACAGGAGAGGCGTGACAGCACAGCTGCAGCCAGAGGTAGTGACAGGAGAGGAGTGACGGCACACCTGCAGCTAGCGGTAGTGACAGGAGAGGAGTGACGTCACAGCTGCAGCCAGCGGTAGTGACAGGAGAGGAGTGACAGCACACCTGCAGCCCGAGGTAGTGACAGGAGAGGAGTGACGGCACACCTGCAGCCAGAGGTAGTGACAGGAGAGGAGTGACGGCACACCTGCAGCCAGAGGTAGTGACAGGAGAGGAGTGACGGCACAGCTGCATCCATAGGTAGTGACAGGAGAGGGGTGACGGCACACGTGCAGCCAGAGGTAGTGACAGGAGAGGGGTGACGACACACGTGCAGCCAGAGGTAGTGAAAGGAGAGGAGTGACGGCACAGCTGCAGCCAGAGGTAGTGACAGGAGAGGAGTGACGGCACAGCTGCAGCCAGAGGAAGTGACAGTAGAAGAGTGATGGCACACCTGAAGCTAGAGGTAGTGACATGAGAGGAGTGACGGCACAGCTGCAGCCAGAGGAAGTGACAGTAGAAGAGTGATGGCACACCTGAAGCTAGAGGTAGTGACATGAGAGGAGTGACGGCACAGCTGCAGCCAGAGGAAGTGACAGCAGAAGAGTGATGGCACACCTGAAGCTAGAGGTAGTAACATGAGAGGAGTGACAGCACAGCTGCAGCCAGAGGTAGTGACAGGAGAGGAGTGACAGCACACCTGCAGCCAGATGTAGTGACAGCTCTCTCGCAGCCAGAGGAAGTGACAGCAGAAGAGTGATGGCACACCTGCAGCCATAGGTACTGGCAGGAGAGGAGTGACAACACACTTGCAGCCAGATGTAGTGACAAGAGAGAAGTGACGGCACACCTGCAGCCAGAGGTAGTGACAGGAGAGGAGTGACGGCACAGCTGCAGCCATAGGTAGTGACAGGAGAGGAGAGACGGCACACCTGCAGCCAGAGGTAGTGACAGGAGAGGAGTGACGTCACAGCTGCAGCCAGAGGTACTGACAGGATAGGAGTGACGGCACACCTGCAGCTAGAGGTAGTGACAGGAGAGGAGTGACAGCACAGCTGCAGCCAGAGGTAGTGAAAGGAGAGGAGTGTCAGCACACCTGCAGCCAGATGTAGTGACAGCTCTCACGCAGCCGGAGGAAGTGACAGCAGAAGAGTTATGGCACACCTGCAGCTAAAGGTAGTGACAGGAGAGGAGTGACAGCACAGCTGCAGCCAGAGATAGTGACAGGAGAGGAGTGACGGCAAAGCTGCAGCCATAGGTACTGACAGGAGAGGAGTGACAGCACAACTGCAGCCAGATGTAGTGACAGGAGAGGAGTGACGGCACACCTGCAGCCAGAGGTAGTGACAGGAGAGGAGTGACTGCACACCTGCAGCCAGAAGTAGTGACAGGAGAGGAGTGACGGCACACCTGCAGCTAGAGGTAGTGACAGGAGAGGAGTGACAGCACAGCTGCAGCCAGAGGTAGTGACAGGAGAGGAGTGACGGCACACCTGCAGCCAGATGTAGTGACAGCTCTCTCGCAGCCGGAGGAAGTGACAGGAGAGAAGTGACGGCACAGCTGCAGCAATAGGTAGTGACAGGAGAGGAGTGACGGCACAGCTGCAGCCAGAGGTAGTGACAGGAGAGGAGTGACAGCACACCTGCTGCCATAGGTACTGACAGGAGAGGAGTGACAGCACACCTGCAGCCAGATGTAGTGACAGGAGAGGAGTGACAGCTCACCTGCAGCCAGATGTAGTGACAGGAGAGGAGTGACAGCACAGCTGCAGCCAGAGGTAGTGACAAAAGAGGAGTGACTGCACACCTGCAGCCAGAGGTAGTGACAGGAGAGGAGTGACAGCTCACCTGCAGCCAGAGGTAGTGACAGGAGAGGAGTGACGGCACACCTGCAGCCAGAGGTAGTGACAGGAGAGGAGTGACAGCACACCTGCAGCCAGATGTAGTGACAGCTCTCTCGCAGCCAAAGGAAGTGACAGCAGAAGAGTGATGGCACACCTGCAGCTAGCGGTAGTGACAGGAGAGGAGTGACGGCACAGCTGCACCCAGAGGTAGTGACAGTAGAGGAGTGATGGCACAGCTGCAGCCAGAGGTAGTGACAGGAGAGGAGTGACGGCTCACCTGAAGCCATAGGTAGTGACAGGAGAAGAGTGATGCACACCTGCAGCCAGAGGTAGTGACAGGAGAGGAGTGACGGCACAGCTGCAGCCAGAGGTTGGGACAGGAGAGGAGTGATGGCACACCTGCAGCTAGAGGTAGTGACAGGAGAGGAGTGACGGCACACCTGCAGCCAGAGGTAGTGACAGGAGAGGAGTGACGGCACAGCTGCAGCCATAGGTAGTGACAGGAGAGGAGTGACGGCACACGTGCAGCCAGAGGTAGTGACAGGAGAGGAGTGACGGCAAAGCTGCAGCCATAGGTAGTGACATGAGTGACGGCACAGCTGCAGCCAGAGGAAGTGACAGCAGAAGAGTGATGGCACACCTGAAGCTAGAGGTAGTGACATGAGAGGAGTGACAGCACAGCTGCAGCCAGATGTAGTGACAGGAGAGAAGTGACGGCACACCTGCAGCCAGAGGTAGTGACAGGAGAGGAGAGACGGCACACCTGCAGCCAGAGGTAGTGACAGGAGAGGAGTGACGTCACAGCTGCAGCCAGAGGTAGTGACAGGAGAGGAGTGACGTCACAGCTGCAGCCAGAAGTACTGACAGGAGAGGAGTGACGGCATACCTGCAGCTAGAAGTAGTGACAGGAGAGGAGTGACGGCACAGCTGCAGCCAGAGGTAGTGAAAGGAGAGGAGTGTCAGCACACCTGCAGCCAGATGTAGTGACAGCTCTCTCGCAGCCGGAGGAAGTGACAGCAGAAGAGTGATGGCACATGTGCAGCCAGAGGTAGTGACAGAAGAGGAGTGACAGCACACCTGCAACCAGAGGAAGTGACAGGAGAGGAGTGATGGCACAGCTGCAGCCAGAGGAAGTGACAGCAGAAGAGTGATGGCACACGTCCAGCTAGAGGTAGTTACAGGAGAGGAGTGACAGCACAGCTGCAGCCAGAAGTAGTGACAGGAGAGGAGTGACGGCACAGCTGCAGCCAGAGGAAGTGACAGCAGAAGAGTGAGGGCACACCTGCAGCCAGAGGTAGTGACAGGAGAGGAGTGACGTCACAGCTGCAGCCAGAGGTAGTGAAAGGAGAGGAGTGACGTCACAGCTGCAGCTAGAGGTAGTGACAGGAGAGGAGTGACGGCACAGCTGCAGCCAGAGGTAGTAACAGGAGAGGAGTGTCAGCACACCTGCAGCCAGATGTAGTGACAGCTCTCTCGCAGCCGGAGGAAGTGACAGCAGAAGAGTGATGGCACACCTGCAGCTAGAGGTAGTGACAGGAGAGGAGTGACAGCACAGCTGCAGCCAGAAGTAGTGACAGGAGAGGAGTGACGGCACAGCTGCAGCCAGAGGAAGTGACAGCAGAAGAGTGAGGGCACACCTGCAGCCAGAGGTAGTGACAGGAGAGGAGTGACGTCACAGCTGCAGCCAGAGGTTGTGACAGGAGAGGAGTGACGGCACACCTGCAGCTAGAGGTAGTGACAGGAGAGGAGTGACGGCACAGCTGCAGCCAGAGGTAGTAACAGGAGAGGAGTGTCAGCACACCTGCAGCCAGATGTAGTGACAGCTCTCTCGCAGCCGGAGGAAGTGACAGCAGAAGAGTGATGGCACACCTGCAGCTAGAGGTAGTGACAGGAGAGGAGTGACAGCACAGCTGCAGCCAGAGGTAGTGACAGGAGAGGAGTGACGGCAAAGCTGCAGCCATAGGTAGTGACAGGAGAAGAGTGACGGCACACCTGCAGCCAGAGGAAGTGACAGCAGAAGAGTGATGGCACACCTGAAGCTAGATGTAGTGAGAGGAGTGACGTCACAGCTGCAGCCAGAGGTACTGACAGGAGAGGAGTGACGGCACACCTGCAGCTAGAGGTAGTGACAGGAGAGGAGTGACGGCACACCTGCAGCCAGAGGTAAAGGCAGGAGAGGAGTGACGGCACACCTGCAGCCAGAGGTAGTGACAGGAGAGGAGTGACGGGACACCTGCAGCCAGAGGAAGTGACAGGAGGAGTGCCGGCACAGCTGCAGCCAGAGGTAGTGACAGGAGAGGAGTGACAACACAGCTGCAGCCAGAGGTATTGACAGGAGAGGAGTGACAGCACACCTGCAGCCATAGGTACTGACAGGAGAGGAGTGACAGCACAACTGCAGCCAGATGTAGTGACAGGAGAGGAGTGAATGCACACCTGCAGTCAGAGGTAGTGACAGGAGTGGAGTGACTGCACACCTGCAGCCAGAGGTAGTGACAGGAGAGGAGTGACAGCTCACCTGCAGCCAGAGGTAGTGACAGGAGAGGAGTGACAGCTCACCTGCAGCCAGAGGTAGTGACAGGAGAGGAGTGACGGCACACCTGCAGCCAGAGGTAGTGACAGGAGAGGAGTGACAGCACACCTGCAGCCATAGGTATTGACAAGAGAAGAGTGATGCACACCTGCAGCCAGAGGTAGTGACAGGAGAGGAGTGACGGCACAGCTGCAGCCAGAGGTTGGGACAGGAGAGGAGTGATGGCACACCTGCAGCTAGAGGTAGTGACATGAGGAGTGACAGCACAGCTGCAGCCAGATGTAGTGACAGGAGAGAAGTGACGGCACACCTGCAGCCAGAGGTAGTGACAGGAGAGGAGTGACGGCACAGCTTCAGCCATAGGTAGTGACAGGAGAGGAGTGACGGCACACCTGCAGCCAGAGGTAGTGACAGGAGAGGAGAGACGGCACACCTGCAGCCAGAGGTAGTGACAGGAGAGGATTCACGGCACAGCTGCAGCCAGAGGTAGTGACAGGAGAGGAGTGACGTCACAGCTGCAGCCAGAAGTACTGACAGGAGAGGAGTGACGGCACACCTGCAGCTAGAAGTAGTGACAGGAGAGGAGTGACGGCACAGCTGCAGCCAGAGGTAGTGAAAGGAGAGGAGTGTCAGCACACCTGCAGCCAGATGTAGTGACAGCTCTCTCGCAGCCGGAGGAAGTGACAGCAGAAGAGTGATGGCACATGTGCAGCTAGAGGTAGTGACAGAAGAGGAGTGACAGCACACCTGCAACCAGAGGAAGTGACAGGAGAGGAGTGATGGCACAGCTGCAGCCAGAGGAAGTGACAGCAGAAGAGTGATGGCACACGTGCAGCTAGAGGTAGTGACAGAAGAGTGACAGCACACCTGCAACCAGAGGTAGTGACAGGAGAGGAGTGACGGCACAGCTGCAGCCAGAGGAAGTGACAGCAGAAGAGTGATGGCACACGTGCAGCTAGAGGTAGTTACAGGAGAGGAGTGACAGCACAGCTGCAGCCAGAAGTAGTGACAGGAGAGGAGTGACGGCACAGCTGCAGCCAGAGGAAGTGACAGCAGAAGAGTGACGTCACAGCTGCAGCCAGAGGTAGTGACAGGAGAGGAGTGACGTCACAGCTGCAGCCAGAGGTAGTGACAGGAGAGGAGTGACGTCACAGCTGCAGCCAGAGGTTGTGACAGGAGAGGAGTGACGGCACACCTGCAGCTAGAGGTAGTGACAGGAGAGGAGTGACGGCACAGCTGCAGCCAGAGGTAGTAACAGGAGAGGAGTGTCAGCACACCTGCAGCCAGATGTAGTGACAGCTCTCTCGCAGCCGGAGGAAGTGACAGCAGAAGAGTGATGGCACACCTGCAACTAGAGGTAGTGACAGGAGAGGAGTGACAGCACAGCTGCAGCCAGAGGTAGTGAAAGGAGAGGAGTGACGGCAAAGCTGCAGCCATAGGTAGTGACAGGAGAAGAGTGACGGCACACCTGCAGCCAGAGGAAGTGACAGCAGAAGAGTGATGGCACACCTGAAGCTAGATGTAGTGAGAGGAGTGACGTCACAGCTTCAGCCAGAGGTACTGACAGGAGAGGAGTGACGGCACACCTGCAGCCAGAGGAAGTGACAGGAGGAGTGCCGGCACAGCTGCAGCCAGAGGTAGTGACAGGAGAGGAGTGACAGCACAGCTGCAGCCAGAGGTAGTGACAGGAGAGGAGTGACAGCACACCTGCAGCCATAGGTACCGACAGGAGAGGAGTGACAGCACAACTGCAGCCAGATGTAGTGACAGGAGAGGAGTGACGGCACACCTGCAGCCACAGGTAGTGGCAGGAGAGGAGTGACGGCACACCTGCAGCCAGAGGTAGTGACAGGAGAGGAGTGACGGCACACCTGCAGCCAGAGGAAGTGACAGGAGGAGTGCCGGCACAGCTGCAGCCAGAGGTAGTGACAGGAGAGGAGTGACGGCACACCTGCAGCCAGAGGTAGTGACAGGAGAGGAGTGACTGCACACCTGCAGCCAGAGGTAGTGACAGGAGAGGAGTGACAGCTCACCTGCAGCCAGAGGTAGTGACAGCAGAGGAGTAACTGCACACCTGTAGCCAGAGGTAGTGTCAGGAGAGGAGTGACAGCTCACCTGCAGCCATAGGTACTGACAGTAGCGGAGTGACGGCACACCTGCAGCCAGATGTAGTGACAGGAGAGGAGTGACGGCACACCTGCAGCCAGAGGAAGTGACAGGAGAGGAGTGACAGCTCACCTGCAGCCAGAGGTAGTGACAGGAGAGGAGTGACAGCACACCTGCAGCCAGAGGTAGTGACAGGAGAGGAGTGACGGCACACCTGCAGCCAGATGTAGTGACAGCTCTCTCGCAGCCGAAGGAAGTGACAGCAGAAGCGTGATGGCACACCTGCAGCTAGCGGTAGTGACAGGAGAGGAGTGACGGCACACCTGCACCCAGAGGTAGTGACAGTAGAGGAGTGATGGCACAGCTGCAGCCATAGGTTGTGACAGGAGAGGAGGGATGGCACACCTGCAGCCAGAGGTAGTGACAGGAGAGGAGTGACGGCACAGCTGCAGCCATAGGTAGTGACAGGAGAGGAGTGACAGCACACCTGCAGCCAGAGGTAGTGATAGGAGAGGAGTGACGGCTCACCTGCAGCCAGAGGTAGTGACAGGAGAGGAAAGATGGCACAGCTGCAGCCAGAGGTAGTGACAGGAGAGGAGTGACGGCAAACCTGCAGCCAGAGATAGCGACAGGAGAGGAGTGACGGCTCACCTGCAGCCAGAGGTAGTGACAGGAGAGGAGTGATGGCCCAGAGGTAGTGACAGGCGAGGAGTGACGGCACACCTGCAGCCAGAGGTAGTGACAGTCGAGGAGTGACGGCACACCTGCAGCCAGAGGTAGTGACAGGAGAGGAGTAGTGGCTCACCTGCAGCCAGAGGTAGTGACAGGAGAGGAGTGATGGCACATCTGCAGCCAGAGGTAGTGACAGGAGAGGAGTGACAGCACACCTGCAGCCAGAGGTAGTGATAGGAGAGGAGTGACGGCTCACCTGCAGCCAGAGGTAGTGACAGGAGAGGAGTGATGGCACAGCTGCAGCCAGAGGTAGTGACAGGAGAGGAGTGAAAGCTCACCTGCAGCCAGAGGTAGTGACCGGAGAGGAGTGACAGCGCACCTGCAGCCAGAGGTAGCGACAGGAGAGGAGTGACGGCTCACCTGCAGCCAGAGGTAGTGACAGGAGAGGAGTGATGGCACAGCTGCTGCCAGAGGTAGTGACAGTCGAGGAATGACGGCACAGCTGCAGCCAGAGGTAGTGACAGGAGAGGAGTGCCGGCACACCTGCAGCCAGAGGTAGTGACAGGAGAGGAGTGACGGCACACCTGCAGCCAGAGGTAGTGACAGGAGAGGAGTGACGGCACACCTGCAGCCAGAGGTAGTGACAGGAGAGGAGTGCCGGCACACCTGCAGCCAGAGGTAGTGACAGGAGAGGAGTGACGGCACACCTGCAGCCAGAGGTAGTGACAGGAGAGGAGTGATGGCACACCTTCAGCCAGAGGTAGTGACAGGAGAGGAGTGGCGGCGCACCTGCAGCCAGAGGTAGTGACAGGAGAGGAGTGACTGCACACCTGCGGCCAGAGGTAGTGACAGGAGGGGAGTGACAGCTCACCTGCAGCCAGAGGTAGTGACAGGAGAGGAGTGACGTCACACCTGCAGCCAGAGGTAGTGACAGGAGAGGAGTGACGGCACACCTGCAGCCAGAGGTAGTGACAGGAGAGGAGTGCCGGCACACCTGCAGCCAGAGGTAGTGACAGGAGAGGAGTGACGGCACACCTGCAGCCAGAGGTAGTGACAGGAGAGGAGTGCCGGCACACCTGCAGCCAGAGGAAGTGACAGGAAAGGAGTGACAGCACAGCTGCAGCCAGAGGTAGTGACAGGAAAGGAGTGACAGCACAGCTGCAGCCAGGGGTAGTGACAGGAGAGGAGTGACAGCTCACCTGCAGCCAGAGGTAGTGACAGGAGAGGAGTGACAGCTCACCTGCAGCCAGAGGTAGTGACAGGAGAGGAGTGACGGCACACCTGCAGCCAGAGGAAGTGACAGGAGAGGAGTGACGGCACACCTGCAGCCGGAGGTAGTGACAGGAAAGGAGTGACAGCACAGTTGCAGCCAGAGGTAGTGACAGGAGAGGAGTGACGGCACAACTGCAGCCAGAGGTAGTGACAGGAGAGGAGTGACAGCTTACCTGCAGCCAGAGGTAGTGACAGGGGAGGAGTGACAGCACACCTGCAGCCAGAGTTAGTGACAGTAAAGGAGTGACAGCACACCTGCAGCCAGAGGTAGTGACAGGAGAGGAGTGACAGCACACCTGCAGCCAGAGGAAGTGACAGGAGAGGAGCGACAGCACACCTGCAGCCAGAGGTAGTGACAGGAGAGGAGTGACGGCACACCTGCAGCCAGAGGTAGTGACAGGAGAGGAGTGATGGCACAGCTGCAGCCAGAGGTAGTGACAGGAGAGGAGTGCCGGCACACCTGCAGCCAGAGGTAGTGACAGGAGAGGAGTGACGGCACACCTGCAGCCTGAGGTAGTGACAGGAGAGGAGTGACAGCCCAGCTGCAGCAAGAAGTAGTGACAGGAGAGGAGTGACAGCACAGCTGCCGCCAGAGGTAGTGACAGGAGAGGAGTGACAGCTCACCTGCAGCCAGAGGTAGTGACAGGAGAGGAGTGACAGCTTACTTGCAGCAAGAGGTAGTGACAGGAGAGGAAAGATGGCACAGCTGCAGCCAGAGGTAGAAACAGGAGAGGAGTGACAGCACACCTGCAGCCAGAGGTAGCGACAGGCGAGGAGTGACGGCACACCTGCAGCCAGAGGTAGTGACAGGAGAGGAGTAACTGCTCACCTGCAGCCAGAGGTAGTATCAGGAGAGGAGTGATGGCACATCTGCAGCCAGAGGTAGTGACAGGAGAGGAGTGACGGTTCACCTGCAGCCAGATGTAGTGACAGGAGAGGAGTGATGGCACAGCTGCAGCCAGAGGTAGTGACAGGAGAGGAGTGACGGCTCACCTGCAGCCAGAGGTAGTGACAGGAGAGGAGTGATGGAACAGCTGCTGCCAGAGGAAGTGACAGACGAGGAGTGACGGCACAGCTGCAGCCAGAGGTAGTGACAGGAGAGGAGTGACAGCACACCTGCAGCCAGAGGTAGTGACAGGAGAGGAGTGCCGGCACACCTGCAGCCAGAGGTAGTGACAGGAGAGGAGTGACGGCACACCTGCAGCCAGAGGTAGTGACAGGAGAGGAGTGACAGCTTACCTGCAGCCAGAGGTAGTGACAGGGGAGGAGTGACAGCACACCTGCAGCCAGAGTTAGTGACAGTAAAGGAGTGACAGCACACCTGCAGCCAGAGGTAGTGACAGGAGAGGAGTGACAGCACACCTGCAGCCAGAGGAAGTGACAGGAGAGGAGCGACAGCACACCTGCAGCCAGAGGTAGTGACAGGAGAGGAGTGACGGCACACCTGCAGCCAGAGGTAGTGACAGGAGAGGAGTGATGGCACAGCTGCAGCCAGAGGTAGTGACAGGAGAGGAGTGCCGGCACACCTGCAGCCAGAGGTAGTGACAGGAGAGGAGTGACGGCACACCTGCAGCCAGAGTTAGTGACAGTAAAGGAGTGACAGCACACCTGCAGCCAGAGGTAGTGACAGGAGAGGAGTGACAGCACACCTGCAGCCAGAGGAAGTGACAGGAGAGGAGCGACAGCACACCTGCAGCCAGAGGTAGTGACAGGAGAGGAGTGACGGCACACCTGCAGCCAGAGGTAGTGACAGGAGAGGAGTGATGGCACAGCTGCAGCCAGAGGTAGTGACAGGAGAGGAGTGCCGGCACACCTGCAGCCAGAGGTAGTGACAGGAGAGGAGTGACGGCACACCTGCAGCCAGAGGTAGTGACAGGAGAGGAGTGACGGCACACCTGCAGCCAGAGGTAGTGACAGGAGAGGAGTGACAGCTTACCTGCAGCCAGAGGTAGTGACAGGGGAGGAGTGACAGCACACCTGCAGCCAGAGTTAGTGACAGTAAAGGAGTGACAGCACACCTGCAGCCAGAGGTAGTGACAGGAGAGGAGTGACAGCACACCTGCAGCCAGAGGAAGTGACAGGAGAGGAGTGACAGCTTACCTGCAGCCAGAGGTAGTGACAGGGGAGGAGTGACAGCACACCTGCAGCCAGAGTTAGTGACAGTAAAGGAGTGACAGCACACCTGCAGCCAGAGGTAGTGACAGGAGAGGAGTGACAGCACACCTGCAGCCAGAGGAAGTGACAGGAGAGGAGCGACAGCACACCTGCAGCCAGAGGTAGTGACAGGAGAGGAGTGACGGCACACCTGCAGCCAGAGGTAGTGACAGGAGAGGAGTGATGGCACAGCTGCAGCCAGAGGTAGTGACAGGAGAGGAGTGCCGGCACACCTGCAGCCAGAGGTAGTGACAGGAGAGGAGTGACGGCACACCTGCAGCCTGAGGTAGTGACAGGAGAGGAGTGACAGCCCAGCTGCAGCAAGAAGTAGTGACAGGAGAGGAGTGACAGCACAGCTGCCGCCAGAGGTAGTGACAGGAGAGGAGTGACAGCTCACCTGCAGCCAGAGGTAGTGACAGGAGAGGAGTGACAGCTTACTTGCAGCAAGAGGTAGTGACAGGAGAGGAAAGATGGCACAGCTGCAGCCAGAGGTAGAAACAGGAGAGGAGTGACAGCACACCTGCAGCCAGAGGTAGCGACAGGCGAGGAGTGACGGCACACCTGCAGCCAGAGGTAGTGACAGGAGAGGAGTAACTGCTCACCTGCAGCCAGAGGTAGTATCAGGAGAGGAGTGATGGCACATCTGCAGCCAGAGGTAGTGACAGGAGAGGAGTGACGGTTCACCTGCAGCCAGATGTAGTGACAGGAGAGGAGTGATGGCACAGCTGCAGCCAGAGGTAGTGACAGGAGAGGAGTGACGGCTCACCTGCAGCCAGAGGTAGTGACAGGAGAGGAGTGATGGAACAGCTGCTGCCAGAGGAAGTGACAGACGAGGAGTGACGGCACAGCTGCAGCCAGAGGTAGTGACAGGAGAGGAGTGACAGCACACCTGCAGCCAGAGGTAGTGACAGGAGAGGAGTGCCGGCACACCTGCAGCCAGAGGTAGTGACAGGAGAGGAGTGACGGCACACCTGCAGCCAGAGGTAGTGACAGGAGAGGAGTGACAGCACAGCTGCAGCCAGAGGTAGTGACAGGAGAGGAGTGACGGCACACCTGCAGCCAGAGGAAGTGACAGGAGAGGAGTGACGGCACACCTGCAGCCAGAGGTAGTGACAGGAGAGGAGTGACAGCACACCTGCAGCCGGAGGTAGTGACAGGAAAGGAGTGACAGCACAGTTGCAGCCAGAGGTAGTGACAGGAGAGGAGTGACGGCACAACTGCAGCCAGAGGTAGTGACAGGAGAGGAGTGACAGCTTACCTGCAGCCAGAGGTAGTGACAGGGGAGGAGTGACAGCACACCTGCAGCCAGAGTTAGTGACAGTAGAGGAGTGACAGCACACCTGCAGCCAGAGGTAGTGACAGGAGAGGAGTGACAGCACACCTGCAGCCAGAGGAAGTGACAGGAGAGGAGCGACAGCACACCTGCAGCCAGAGGTAGTGACAGGAGAGGAGTGACGGCACACCTGCAGCCAGAGGTAGTGACAGGAGAGGAGTGATGGCACAGCTGCAGCCAGAGGTAGTGACAGGAGAGGAGTGCCGGCACACCTGCAGCCAGAGGTAGTGACAGGAGAGGAGTGACGGCACACCTGCAGCCTGAGGTAGTGACAGGAGAGGAGTGACAGCCCAGCTGCAGCAAGAAGTAGTGACAGGAGAGGAGTGACAGCACAGCTGCCGCCAGAGGTAGTGACAGGAGAGGAGTGACAGCTCACCTGCAGCCAGAGGTAGTGACAGGAGAGGAGTGACAGCTTACTTGCAGCAAGAGGTAGTGACAGGAGAGGAAAGATGGCACAGCTGCAGCCAGAGGTAGAAACAGGAGAGGAGTGACAGCACACCTGCAGCCAGAGGTAGCGACAGGCGAGGAGTGACGGCACACCTGCAGCCAGAGGTAGTGACAGGAGAGGAGTAACTGCTCACCTGCAGCCAGAGGTAGTATCAGGAGAGGAGTGATGGCACATCTGCAGCCAGAGGTAGTGACAGGAGAGGAGTGACGGTTCACCTGCAGCCAGAGGTAGTGACAGGAGAGGAGTGCCGGCACAGCTGCAGCCAGAGATAGTGACAGGAGAGGAGTGACGGAACAGCTGCAGCCAGAGGTAGTGACAGGAGAGGAGTGATGGCACACCTGCAGCCAGAGGTAGTGACAGGAGAGGAGTGACGGCACAGCTGCAGCCAGAGGAAGTGACAGCAGAAGAGTGATGGCACACCTGCAGCCAGAAGTAGTGACAGGAGAGGAGTGACAGCACAGCTGCAGCCAGAGGTAGTGACAGGAGAGGAGTGACGGCATACCTGCAGCCAGAGGTAGTGACAGGAGAGGAGTGCCGGCACAGCTGCAGCCAGAGATAGTGACAGGAGAGGAGTGACGGAACAGCTGCAGCCAGAGGTAGTGACAGGAGTGGAGTGACGGCACAGCTGCAGCCAGAGGTAGTGACAGGGGAGGAGTGACAGCACACCTGCAGCAAGATGTAGTGACAGCTCTCTCGCAGCCGGAGTAAGTGACAGCAGAAGAGTGATGGCACACGTGCAGCTAGAGGTAGTGACAAGAGAGGAGTGACAGAACAGCTGCAGCCAGAAGTAGAGACAGGAAAGGAGTGATGGCAGAGCTGCAGCCAGAGGTAGTGACAGGGGAGGAGTGACAGCACACCTGCAGCAAGATGTAGTGACAGCTCTCTCGCAGCCAGAGGAAGTGACAGCAGAAGAGTGATGGCACATGTGCAGCTAGAGGTAGTGACAGAAGAGGAGTGACAGCACACCTGCAACCAGAGGTAGTGACAGGCGAGGAGTGACAGCTCACCTGCAGGCAGAGGTAGTGACAGGAGAGGAGTGACAGCACACCTTCAGCCAGAGGTAGTGACAGGAGAGGAGTGACGGCTCACCTGCACCCAGAGGTAGTGACAGGAGAGGAGTGATGGCACAGCTGCAGCCACAGGTAGTGACAGGCGAGGAGTGACAGTAAACCTACAGCCAGAGGTAGTGACAGGAGAGGAGTGAAAGCTCACCTGCAGCCAGAGGTAGTGACAGGAGAGGAGTGACAGCTTACTTGCAGCAAGAGGTAGTGACAGGAGAGGAAAGATGGCACAGCTGCAGCCAGAGGTAGTGACAGGAGAGGAGTGACGGCAAACCTGCAGCCAGAGGTAGTGACAGGAGAGGAGTGATGGCACAGCTGCAGCCACAGGTAGTGACAGGCGTGGAGTGACGGCACACCTACAGCCAGAGGTACTGACAGGAGAGGAGTGACAGCACACCTGCAGCCATAGGTAGTGACAGGAGAGGAGTGACTGCTCACCTGCAGCCATAGGTAGTGACAGGAGAGCAGTGAGAGCACACCTGCAGCCAGAGGTACTGACAGGAGAGGAGTGATAGCACACCTGCAGCCATAGGTAGTGACAGGAGAGGAGTGACAGCACACCTGCAGCCATAGGTAGTGACAGGAGACAAGTGACAGCACACCTGAAGCCATAGGTAGTGACAGGAGAGGAGTGACAGCACAGCTGCAGCCAGACATAGTGACAGGAGAGGAGTGACAGCACAGCTGCAGCCAGAGGTAGTGAAAGGAGAGGAGTGACAGAACAACCTGCAGCCACAAGTACTGACAGGAGAGGAGTGACAGCACAGCTGCAGCCATAGGTAGTGACAGGAGAGGAGTGACAGCACACCTGCAGCCAGAGGTAGTGACAGGAGAGGAGTGATAGCACAGCTGCAGCCAGAGGTAGAGACAGGAGAGGAGTGACAGCACAGCTGCAGCCATAGGTAGTGACAGGAGAGGAGTGACAGCAAAGCTGCAGCCAAAGGTGTTGACAGGAGAGGAGTGACAGCACACCTGCAGCCACAAGTACTGACAGGAGAGGAGTGACAGCACAGCCGCAGCCAGAGGTAGTGACAGGAGAAGAGTGACACCCCATGCAGCTGCAAAATGGGTGTGGCAATGCAAAAGAACCTGGGCTCGGTCATGAGTGGTACCAAACATACATGACCTTAGCAGCCATGCAAGTGCTCCTACGGAGGAAGTTTGAGCACCGCCATAGTGTTTCCCCCCAATATATACATAATCTGACAGCATTTCACACAAAATACACGTAATCTGGCAGCTTCCCTCCAACATACACATGATCTGGCAACGGTTTCCTTCCAAAATAAACCAATGTGACTACAAGTCTTAACAATGGATCCATGAGTGTTACAAATGTTACCATATATTTATGGATAATCCATAAAGGTGGCCATACATTAGGGGACTTGGTGGCCAATCGATCATCCGATTCAATTATAATCAAATCGGACAAAAATCGGTGCTGCCAAGTGCACGCCCAATCGACGATGCAATTAATTTTGTCCTGAAATTGGTGCATGAATTGGTCAGACAAGCTGCAAGGTGTAGGTCCGACTTCCTTGATCGGGTGCACGGCAGTAACAAAGAGCGATGAAACCCCCGGAGTGGTTTCCACAGTGTAAAACCGTGTGCGTTTATACATTACCTGTCCCGTGTCCCGGTGTCCTGCCCCTTTTCCCTCAGCCCCATATATGCCATCAGCATGTGTGATGGAAGAGCGGTGGATTGGAACACTGGATGGGTACTGCGACACAGGACAGGTAATGTATAAATGCACACGTGCACACTAGGGATCAGCGGTAAGGCTGCGCACTGGGTCGATTTCCAAAAGATTTTAGCATGAAGTTGATTGGGAATAGGCCTGTGGTGTATGGGCAGCTGATGGATCTCTCTCTGATCAGAGAGCGATTTATCCCTTGGTCAAATCTGCCCATCACTGCTTGATGTATGGACACCTTAAAGAGGACCTGTAAGTTTAAAAAATGTATCCTGAGGGTACTTACCATGGGAGGGAGGGACACCTTAAAGAGGCCCTGTAACTTTAAAAAATGTCTCCTGGGAATACTTACCATGCGAGGGGGAAGCCTCTGGATCCTATTGAGGTTTCCCCATCCTCCTCCATCTGATCAGAGAGCGATCTATCCCTTGGTCAAATCTGCCCATCACTGCTTGATGTATGGACACCTTAAAGAGGCCCTGTAAGTTTAAAAAATGTATCCTGGGAATACTTACCATGCGAGGGGGAAGCCTCTGGATCCTATTGAGGTTTCCCCATCCTCCTCCATCCCACCTTCGCAGTGCTAGCAGTCCCCGAACAGCAGCCATGTAAATATTTACCTTCCGGGCTCCAGCTTAGTAGCGGCTCTAAGCTCGGGGTCATTCGGAAATAGTCAATCCCAATCGGATCTGCTCTACTGCACAGGCGCAATTCGCTTGCACAGTAGAGTGGTCCTGATCAGGATCGGCTATTTCCACCTGATCGCGAGCAGAGAGCCGCTACTGCGCCTTCGCTGGGGAAGGTTAATATTGCCACAGCCCACTTTCCTTGTGGTTTCGGGGGCCCAGCGCAGCCACTGTGGGATGGAGGACAGGGAAAACCTCAATAGGATCCAGAGGCTACCCCCTCCCGAGGTAAGTACCCCCCGGGGACATTTTTGAAGTTACAGGTTCTGTGTGTGTGATATCCCAGCTGCAGCCTCTCTATTGTCAGGGCTGCCATTGAAATGTGAGCTGCAGCAAAGAGAACATTGTCTATACAAGGCTTCCTTAAGGTGGCCACACACCATACAATTGTTTAAATATCTGTTCAATTTAAGAATTGCAATAAATTTTTCTAACTGATTGTAACATTTCAAAAATCTGACCAATGTACCACACACATGTATGTTACATTTTCCCCAATTATGATAAAAATGATTGGAAAATTGAGAAAATTGCTAGGGTGTGTATATTAATAAATTGACAATCTAACACACACCATACAATCTTTAGAAAGGTTGAAGAAAAATATCTGGCATTCCGGATCGATAAAAATCAAAGAAAATGGGAAATCCGATCGGATTTTCCAGTCGAATGAAAAAAAAAGCTTTCGTTTTTTTCAGGAGATACGATCGTTTTTATCGAATTGCTGTAAAATCGGATCATTTTATTGTATCGTGTGTGGCCAGCTTTAGCCATCCAATCTAGCCTCTGCAATGCTGGGAAATGCTCCTGCAGTCAGCCACTCACATAACCATCCTCACGTTACCACATCCTCACGGGGCCAAATCGGAGGGAAAAATAAACTGGAGAGATCATTGGCCAAGGGGAGGGACAAAGGCTGAGGCTGGGTTGCAGTAACTGGCTGGCTAAAATGAGGGGTGGGACTGTCTCGTACAGCAGGGAACTCATATTGCAACATGTTGTGGGCGGGGCTTGGCACTAGCATCAGCCTACAGCTATCACTATGGGCTGAGGCTGAGCCTGTCACAATAAATTCCACTGCCCCCTTGGCCAATCACTGGCGGGGGGCGTGGATTTGATGTCAAAAGGCGGGAGATTGGAAAAAGCTTGAATAGCTCTGCCTCCTGCACTTGTTTGAAATGGATTCCTTTGTCTCCACTGTACCTGCCATCTTATGCCTGCTCCAGCAGCAGAAGCTAGCCTCATGCCTCAGCAAGCAGTTACCAGGCAGAAGTGAGCAGTTGAGAGAGTTTGAGAGGCATTTCACTGCCTATCAGTGGTCCGTGGAAAGGAGGCCTAACTAGCTGAGCTCACATACTCTCTGTCAGAGGGAGGGAGAGGGACGTGGATTGTGCATGCGCAGCCAGCAGCCACCCCCAGGCCCCAGCAGCACAAGCCCCCAGCACACAGCCAGCAGCAGCAGCCCCTAGCCAGCAGCCACCACCAGCCAGCAGCAGCACAAGCCCCCAGCACACATGCAGCAGCAGCACCCAGCCAGCAGCAGCCCCTAGCCAGCAGCCACCACAAGCCCCCAGCACACAGCCAGCAGCACTCAGCCATCAGCACCCAGCCAGCAGCAGCAGCAGCCCCTAGCCAGCAGCCACCACCAGCCAGCAGCAGCACAAGCCCCCAGCACACATGCAGCAGCAGCCCCCAGCCAGCAGCAGCACCCAGCCAGCAGCAGCCCCTAGCCAGCAGCCACCACAAGCCCCCAGCACACAGCCAGCAGCACTCAGCCAGCAGCACCCAGCCAGCAGCAGCAGCAGCCCCTAGCCAGCAGCCACCACCAGCCAGCAGCAGCACAAGCCCCCAGCACACATGCAGCAGCAGCACCCAGCCAGCAGCAGCAGCAGCCCCTGGCCAGCAGCCACCACCAGCCAGCAGCAGCACAAGCCCCCAGCACACATACAGCAGCAGCACCCAGCCAGCAGCAGCACAAGCCCCCAGCACACATACAGCAGCAGCACCCAGCCAGCAGCAGCACAAGCCCCCAGCACACAGCCAGCAGCAGCCCCCAGTCACACAGCCACTGCAGCTGCCTCCCGACCCCGGTCACACAGAAGCTGCATCTGCCCCCTTCCCATCACACAGCAGCTGCCCTCCCGTCACACCACAGACACAGCTGCCCCATCACACAGGGAGATGGGGGGAGATGCAGTGTGTAGCAGGGAGAGGAGAGCTGAGTTTAAAAGTGGAGGTAAGTGGCCAACTGCATTAGGACTGGGCTTGTGTCAGCTAGCTTAGCACAGCAAGAGTAGCCACCAGCACCGCTTAAAGGGATACCTGAGGTGAGAGGTATATGGAGGCTGCCATATTTATTTCCTTTTACACAATACCAGTTTCCTGGCTATCCTGCCAATCCCCTGCCTGTAATATTTTTAGCTATAGACCCTGAACAAGCTTGCAGCACGTCAGGTGGTTCTGAGTGTTCTAACAAGATTAGCTGCATGCTTGTTTCAGGTGTGATTCATGCATTACTGCAACTAAATAGACCAGCAGGACTGCCAGGCAACTGGCATTTTTTAAAAGGAAATACATATCAGCTTCCATAGGTCTCACACCTTGGGTTCCTTTTAAATCAGGGATTTATCTACATTCCAGTAGGTAGCTGATGCCCCCTTTCCCACAAGAAATATTTACCTTTTCTCAAATCAGGAGGGTCTGTATGGTGGATATTGTGGTGAAGCCCCTCCCACAGTGTGATGTCCTGACAGTTTGCTGTCTTTGACCCTCATTGCATTGTAGGAAATTGTAGCTTTTTCCAACCAACAAGCAAGCAATATCTTCCTCTGTGCATAGAAGTCAGTAATGAACATTCTGTGTAGATCACCTGGCAGAACTAAAGCTGTCTCTCACCACCAGGGATATATTTCAGAATGTAAATCTGAGAGGAAAGATTTTACAATGGGAAACCACTTGCTAAATAATCAATAGATGAATAATCGTAAACAATAAGTAATTCTGTTATTTTCACTACAGTTCCTCCTTTAAATCAGTTTAGCTTTCCTTACCTGGAGCCTCCTCCAGGACTAGAAGTCTTGTGTAGTTCTGCTGCCACCCATTCTTCCTTTGTCCCCCTCAGCAGTGGCTTCTGTGCAAGCACGGGTGTGTGCGTGTAATTCTGCATTCTCGTGCCTGGGAGCATTCTGCACAAGGGCAGTACTATTGCGCAGAACACTCCCAGCCAGAGCCGGGACAAGGTCCTCCAGCACCCAAGGCCGAGACACTAAAGTGCGCCCCTCCATCCCTCCCACCCCAGCCGTCACACACTGATTGCCATTAGACTAAGAGGTCCCAACCCCCCCAACGCCTTAATCTCTAGTTATCTGGCTTGCGGTCACTGCCATGCATCCCCTTTTCTTATCTCTCTCTGCTTCAAACACAATAGGGGAATGATAGCTGAGTGAATTGTGCGCCCCCTTCTACACTGCGCCCTGAGGCTGGAGCCTCTCTTGCCTCTGCTTTGGCCCGGCCCTGCTCCCAGCCACAGGCGCATGAGCGGTGCATGCACCCATGCATGTGCAGAAGCCAGTGACTACTATGGAGTGAACAGCAGAAGAATGGGCGACAACAGAACTGCTGCGAAGGACACAGACTTCTAGGAGCTGCAGGAAACCCAAGGTAAGTAAAGCTACATTGATTTCATTTGCCTCATGTTTCCTTTAAGTGCACCTGTAGAATTTTTGTACCAAATTGAACCTCTCTATAAGGGAGATTTGGAACTTGGTATGCTAATGGGGGTTGGGGAGCACCATTTCCTACCTGGGGGCTGCTCATGTAGCCCCTTGTCTCTGTGATGATTGCCAGCTGCAGCTTGCCGCAGCTAAAAAAAAAAAAAAAAAAAATCCCACTGTAGAGTGTGCTCCTGGCCACACTGTATACTACAGCTCCCAGTATATATTGCGGCATGCATCTGCTGGCATGCATTGTGGCTGGGAGTGTACTCTACTGCGGTATTCTTTGAAGTAGCCCCCAGTAGGTAAGTCATGGTGCTGCCCTTAACCCCCCACCCCAAACCATACTAAGTTAGGAACCTCACTTATGGCAATTCTGTTTGCAAGAAAACAAAGGTTTACCTTTTTTATAAATTAGTGCTCAATGGGCTCTATTCACAATAAGCAGTTCAGTAAGAAAAAAAAAATTGGAGTTAAAATACCTCATGCAATATTTTATACTTTTTATTCCAAATTCACAAACGGTTTCTCCCATGAGGCAGAAGTTTGGTAATTTATTGAACAAACTGCCTCAATCCACTAAGCCCTGGTCGGTAAGTTTCACTTAGCAGCCTTCTAGCAGGGTGGCAGGTAGGGTGCTGTGTGTGTGACTCAGAGGTTTTCCAGACTGTGCTGCCTGTCATCCCTTTAGATGTGCTAGAGCCACCAGGGGGAGCTCTTCTATGTGCTAAAATACAAATATGCACATCTAAAGGGATGCTGGCAGAGTTGTAGCTTGTCTCTGCATTGATACACTGAAAGTCCCACCTGCATACCTATTGCATCCAATTAGCATGAGAAGCAGGCTGTGTGGCTCTCCCTTTTGGTTGCCAGGTTCTCCCCAAAGGCTGTCTGTCAAGTTACTGCACAGAGACAGCATGAGGAGAACAGGTTGTCGGCTGCTGTGGGCTGGAGAAGATTATCAAATGCTTTTGTCTGGTAAGTGAAGTGTGCAAATCATTGTGAATTGACATTTCTCGGCGTAATTATGGCATAAGTCGGTAATTTACCTCACTAGTCGGGAACTGTTTGTGTGGTAACAAGTTTAGTGAATTGTAATTTAGGAAGGTGATCAGAAAAATCAGCTGTTTTGAGCATTAACAAATGCAGTAGTGCTTTCTGAATAGAGCCCATTGTACTTTAAAGTAGGGATGATCAATGAAATACAAATAAGTTCATGTGGATTTGTCTAAATGTTTATGCAAATATATGCAGCTTGAAAATGGACCAATCAATTGAACCTGTTTGGGACTTTACTGGTCAAATTTCAAGCTGAATATATTTGCATACAAATTTGCATACATCCTGAGCTGTGGAGCCGAAGTCAGTTGAAGCAATTTTGGTACCTGGAATCGCTGGTGTCACTAAACTGAGGAGTCAGAGTTGGATGATTTTTGTAGCTACTCCACAGCTCTGCATGAACTCAAATATTTGCATCTCATTGATCATCCCTACTTTAATGTGTACAAGCATTTATACTTGGCACTTCTTCCAGCCCCTGTGGGCTCCCTCGCCATCCTCCAGGGCTGCTCCGTTCCTCCGCTGGCTGGCCTGGTTTAAGGGAACCTTTACTGAGGGATATGGATGTTTCCTTTTAAACAATACCAGTTTCTTGGCAGTCCTGCTGATCTCTTTTGCTGCAGTAGTGGCTGAATCACACACCTGAAACAAGCATGCAGCTAATCCAGTCTGACTTCAGTCAGAGCACCTGATCTGCATGTCTGTTCAGGGGCTGTGGCTAAAAGTAGAGACACATGATCAGCAGGGGAGTCGGGCAACTGGTATTATTTTTGTAAAGGAAAAAATCCATATACTTCTCAGTTTAGGTTCCCTCTAAAGCTGTGACTGGGCTCAGTCATGGTCCCCTGTGTATACCTGACTGTGTGCAGCCCCAATGGTGATTCTGTGGCCAGTTGTCTGCGCAGAATACTCCTAGCCACAGGAGTGCGGCCACGGATGCTCAGTCATGCATTTGCAAAACTTCCAGACTACCGAGCTGGACAGCAGATAAATGGATGGGACTGGGAGGATGGTGAGGAAGCCCACGGCCTACAGGGGACTGGAGAAAGCACCCAGGTAACTATAAATGCTTGCAGTCTGGAAGTCTTGGGTTTCCTTTAGGACAGACAGGATGTTGAACTGTGTGCTTGTTGGGCAATTCAGTGTACCGTCTGCTGCCTGCCAGTTGGTATGGGTCAGCCATCCTGCAGCACAGTAGGTCAGGCCCAGTGCACACCGAGCGGATTTGGATGCGATCCGCCGGCCGCATCCGCCTGTAAATCCGCTTGGCTAATGTATTTTAATGGGCTGGTGCACACCGGCGGTTTGAGGTTTTTCCAAATCGCAAACGTGCCTCCTGCTGCACATTTGCGGTTTGCTAAAAACCTCAAACCGCCGGTGTGCACCAGCCCATTAAAATACATTAGCCAAGCGGATTTACAGGCAGATGCGGCCGGCGGATCGCATCCAAATCCGCTCGGTGTGCACTGGGCCAAATCTCTGCAATCCGCACCAAAAACCGCCAGCGGTTTGTGTATCTGCTAGCGGTTTTGGTGTGCACTGGGCCTCACACAGCATAGCATCACCAGGTCAGTTGGTCACTCAGACAGCTGATACAACACAGTCCGCATCACCAGTTCATTAAGCCAGGCAGCCCAGTTCCACAAGCTTGTTAAGCCAGCACTGCTCCCATCACTGCCAGTCCAGCCAGCACAACATAACCAGCAGGCCAGCCGAGCACAACACCCAGGCCAACACAGAAGCTCTGCCATTATTGTAAAATGCTGCCTGTTTATGGTATTTCTATGTGGGAACACGTGTCACAGCTTGACTCTGACCTGGTGCCCCTGATCTCCCAGGGCCCTAGCAATGCCCTTGGTCAATGAAATGGTAACAATTTTGTGTTGATGTCAATTTTATATTGATTGGAGGCAATTTTTTGCTGCTTAAAATGTGACCATTAAAATATAGCCAGTACTGGCTAGGGATTGGCAATGAAATGCAAATGATAGCAAGCTTGAAAATGGACAATCACCATGGCAGGATTTATCTGGCCAATTTCCAAGCTGTATATATTTGCATATAAAATTGCATGATCCTGCATCAACTTGTTAGTATTTGCATCTTATTGACCCTCCCTACTACTGCATTGTGGGAGTTCCCGCCTCTTGCACACAGGTGGTCTTAGCTCCAACTATAAGCTGTTTTCTGACCACCAGGGGAATTGGTCTGGTGTGAAGTGCATTCCTGAAGGTTTTTTTTTTTGGGGGGGGGGGGGGGGGGGAGAAGGGGTGATGTGTTATTTTGGAAGGCGGGTGGGTTATACAGCAGTATACATGGTGGATAACAGGTCTGTATTAAACACACACGTACGTTTTCAGGGGTGCTCTGATACACTTTTTCAAAATCCAAATTGATTCGGATATCTGCATAGAAAACCGGAAGTGGCCTCTAAATTGCTTTTAAAAAGTTTTTTTAGGGTAAATTATGCATGTATCGTGTTTTATTAATTATGTGGGGAGTTAAAATACACACACAAAAAAGGCTGTCATTTAATATCAGGACTAGGTTTAAGACAGCGGTCATGTAGCCCACATTGGCTATCAGTCATAAAAGCAGTGCGTTAAAAAAAATCTGTGCGGGAAAATACCGCATTCAGTATTTTAGACTTCTGTGTGCTCATTCATAAAAATGTTTACAGTTGCGATAGCACTGCGGTATTTTCCCGAACTAGGCTGGCTCTAGGCAGGTGGTAGGCTCCATACTACATGGAGGTGCTAAAATTGGTCAGTGATTAGCCAATTATAATTTAAAGGTGTGTGTGTGTGTGTGTCCCCGGCTCAGATCTAAGCAAGATAACATTTTGTATTAGCTCAGAACCTTTAGCATTATATTAAATATGTTGACTGGTCTGTCAGAAGGGTGGGGGATGGATGAATTGGGTAGGAGAGGTTTCAGGGGTGTGCACTGGGTGGATTCAAGAAGTTTAATTACTACACAGTGATATCTACCAGGCAAGGCCACTAATGATACAATTTGTTTACAAACGATTCCTCATATGAATGATTAGAAATGGTTGTTTGACACTACTAATGGACAAATCTCATAACCAATGTGATCAGATTACTGACATATATATATTTTTTTTTTTTTTAAGGATTTTGTCAATCTGATAGAACTGGTTAGGAGATTGTCTATTAGTGGTCCCAAGATAGCATTTCCAAATGTTCATGTGAAGATTGTTTGTGAACAATAGTTTGGCAAATTGTACCATTAGTGGCCACCTTTCTAAAGACTTCTTCACGTAAGGCCTCTTTCCCACCAAGACGTTTCATTTTAGGGGACGTTAAGGTCGCATAACGTGCCCCTAACGCAACGCATGAGCCGTGTTGTGCGGCTGTTGGTGTGCCTCTTTAATCTCATACCTTGCGGGGACCACGTGATCGGAACACTCCGCATGATCGCATCACGTGGTCCCGCCAGCCAATCAGCAGCTGCTCCAGGAAGAAAACACTGCAGTAGTAATGGGAAGTCCGGCTCTTTTCAATGAATTGATTCATTGAAAAGAGCCGGACTTCCTATCTCTGCTGTTCAGAATCGATTCAGAGCAGCAGGACTGAACCTAGTGATTGCAAGTCCGGCTCTTTTCAATAAATCAAGCCGAACTCTCCATCACTACATGGCAGTGCAGTGAATATTAATTAGCCATGTGCACTGGCGTAACAATAGGGGATGCGACCCCTGCCATCACGGGGGGCCCGGGGCACCCCTATGGCCCACTCAGGGACTTTTGGGGGGCAGGAGGGGTCGCAGCATAAGAGGGTGGCAAATTGGCTGGGAGGGGGGACATTCCCCTCCCCCCCCCCCCCCCGCCCCCCTCACCTCGGGCTCTCCTCTCAGCACTCCCCCTCCTGCAATCATTGGTGGCAGCAGCAGGCTGAATACATTACCACCTTCTCGCTGGAGGTCTTCTGTTCTCTAAGAGCAACTCCCTGTTTACACAGGAAGTTGCATGAAGCTCTTATCGAGGTTGTCCTCTGCACTGTGCGGGGAGTCCAGGACGGCAGCGGAGAGAGCGGATCAGTCGGCGTGGGACAGTCGGCTGCAAGGGGCTAGAGAGAGCCCCAAGTGAGTAAGGTGTGTTTTTTTTTTTTTTTTTTTTTCCCCTGATTATTCCTTTAAAGAGAACCAGAGAGGATTTAAAAAAAGCTTTTATACATACCTGGGGCTTCCTCCAGCCCCATACGCATGGATCGCTCCCACGCCGCCGTCCTCCGCTGCCTGGATCCGCCGGTACCGGGCCCCGTCATTACCGCCAGTCGGCTGGCAGATGCGGCCAATTGTCCGCATCTCAGGGGCTCTCTCCATACACTTACGCTTGCGGCTGCCTACTGCGCAGCCGCATGCATAAGGGTATGGAGGGAGCCCCTGTGATGTGGACAATTGGCCACGTCCGCCTGAAGTGACCGGACCCGGTAGCGGCGATAGAGGAAGCGGAGGATGGCGGCGTGGGAGAAATCCAGGCTTATGGTGCTGGAAGAAGCCCCAGGTATGTATAAAAGCATTTTTTCTATTTTTACTAATCATTCCTCTCTGGTTCCCTTTAAGTCAGATGGGGTCAAAAACAATTTTTAATCATTTGGGTGCCAATGTTCCTATTTTGAGTTATTTATCTTTTGTCTGTGTTGCACCTCCTCCAATGGGGTTGAATTTTTTCCAGTGCACAATTTGACGTGTATTTTGGTTTGCATGTGCTTGCATGCAAGACTTTCTGCATAATTTTGTTCTCCTTATCCATCAGAAAGGCGTATGATTGGCCTGAAATGTAATCTACAGCAGGAATATAACCCCAAACACACAGCCAAATTGAGTAAGAAGTATATTCAGCGTAATGAAGTGATGGTATGGCCCCCACAGAGCCCTGATCTCCACATGGAGTGTGTCTGGGATTACATGAAGAGACAGGATGTGAGGAAGCCTACAGCCACACACACCAACTTTTGATATAGAGTTTTCATCTGTTCATTCAATGCATTTTTTTATTTTTATTTATTGGTTGATGAAAATAAATACTTGCATTTTTGACAGCATTTTTGTATGTATTTATGTAAATGTCTAAAATATAGCATGATTAAGTTACAAATGCCAACATATTTGTTTGTGTGTGGATATATTATGCATGAGTACACAATATGTGTATAGTATGTAAACACAATACATGTTAAATGTATGAATATAGATATACTATGTATACACAATACGTTTGTGTATAGTGTGTGTATACTATGTGTACACAATACGTTTGTAAATTTTGTGTGTATACACAATATGTTTTTATATCTTGCGTGTATGTACACTTGATACATGTTGGTGTATCTTATGTTTATATATTACGTATACACACAAATGTGTGTACATGTATGTGTATATATTATGAATACACAATGTTTGTATATAGTGTGTGCATACTATGCATACACAATACATATTTGTATATACTATGTAGTATGTATACACAATACATGTTTATATAATTATATGTATTAATATAGTGTATATACACATGTTGGTGTATATACAATACATTTGTATATATTGTGAGTGTATATATACAAAATACATATTGCATGTAGTATGTATACTCAATACACAGGGGCGTAACTAGGCCCCACCGGGCCCCCCTGCAGAATTTCAGTGGCCGTTTTGTGGGGGGCTGGAGGGGTGACAGCATGAGGGGAAAGCCTTGGCCACAGTCGGTGGGGAGAGGGGAATTCCCCCCCCCCCCCTCTCCCTCACCTCGGGGCTCTCCCCTCCAGCTAGTTACAGTGTGGGCAGCAGCTGGCAGATACAGACCACCTTCCGTGCGTTCCACCGCATACTTATCGCTCTAGCGGCTGATGTCACTTCCGGAAGTGACGTCAGCCGCTAGAGCGAGGAGTATGCGGTGGAACGCAAGGAAGAAGGTATGTATCTGCCCGCTGCCCACACTGTAACTAGCTGGAGGGGAGCGCATAGGGGAGAGCCCCGAGGTGAGGGGGAGAAACTTTCCCTCTCCCCGCCGACTGTGGCCAAGGCTTTCCCCTCATGTTGCCACCCCTCCAAAATGGCCCTGAGCGCTCCCCCCCCCACGGGAGAAGGGGCTGCAGGGCCTATTGTTACGCCAGTGTCAATACATGTTTGTGTATATTCTATGTACACACAATACGTGTTTGTGTATATACTATGTACACACAATACGTGTTTGTGTATATACTATGTATACACAATACATGTTGGTGTATATACTATGTATACACAATGTTTGTATATTTTGTGTGTGTATACACAATACATGTTTGTATATATAGTGTGTGTGTGTATGTGTATACTCGATACATGTTAGTGTATATTATGTGTTTATATACTATGTATACACACAATACATGTACATATGTGTATATACTATGAATACACAATGTTTGTGTGTATGTGTGTGTGTGTATAGTCTATGCATACACAATGCATGTTTGTATATACTATGTCTGTATGTCTGTATGTCTGTATGTAGTATGTATACACGTAAAAATGTTTGTGTAATTATATAGTGTATATACTATGTATACAGTCCTGGCCTAAAGTTTTGAGACTGTCAAAAATGAGTTTTCACAAAGTTTGCTGCTAAACTGCTTTTAGCTCTTTGTTTCAGTTGTGTGTTATGTACTGAAATATAATTATAAGAACTTCATATGTTTCAAAGGCTTTTATTTCATCGGAGAATATGACTTTGCACCAGTCATCAGCAGTCCAGTCACCATACGTTTTTTTTTTTGGGGGGGGGGGGGGGGGAGAAGTGGCTTCTTTGCTGCCCTTCTTAAAGAGAATCTGTATTGTTAAAATCGCACAAAAGTAAACATTCCAGTGCGTTAGGGGACATCTCCTATTACCCTCTGTCACAATTTCGCCGCTCCCCGCCGCATTAAAAGTGGTTAAAAACAGTTTTAAAAAGTTTGTTTATAAACAAACTGGCCACCAAAACAGGAAGTAGATTGATGTACAGTATGTCCACACATAGAAAATACATCCATACACAAGCAGGCTGTATACAGCATTCCTTTTTAATCTCAAGATATCATTTGTGTGTTTCTTTCCCCCTGCAGCTATCTTCCACTGAAGTGTCAGGCTGTTTCTTCCTGCAGAGTGCAGACAGCTCTTCCTGTATGTAATTCCTCCATATGTGAAAGCCCAGCCAGCACAAAGGAGGATTTATCCAGCTTGTAAAAGATAATAGAGCAGAGAGAACCTGCCATAATCTAAATAACACACAGGCAGTGTGCAGAGTGGGGCCTGGAAGGGGGAGATGCATCACAGAACCACAACACTGAAGAACTTGGCAGCCTTCCAGACACAGGCTGACAAGTCTGACAAGAGACAGATAAGTTGATTTATTACAGAGATGGTGATAGTAGAACGTGCTGCAGTAAGCCAGAACACATAAGAATAGCTTTTGGAACTTGTAGGATGATAAAAAACAGGATGCAATTTTTTTTACGGAGTCTCTTTAACACCAGGCCATCTTCTAAAGTCCTTGCCTCAATGTGCGTGCAGATGCGCTCACACCAGCCTGCTGCCATTCCTGAGCAACCTCTGTACTGGTTGCACTCCGATCCCACAGCTGAATCCTCTTTTGGAGACAATCCTGGTGCTTGCTGGACTTTCTTGGATGCCCTGAAGCCTTCTTAACAAGAATTGAACCTCTTTCCTTGAAGTTCTTAATGATCCTATAAATTGCTGATTAAGGTGCAATCCTAGTAGCCACAATATCCTTGCCTGTGAAGCCATTTTTATGCAACACAATGATGGCTGCATTTCTTTGGTGGTCACTATGGTTAACAATGAAAGATCAATGATTTCAAGCATCACCCTCTTACATGTCAAGTCTGCCATTCTAACCCAATCAGCCTGACTTAATGATCTCCAGCCTTGTGCTCGTCAACATTCTCACCTGAGTTAACCAGACGATTACTGAAATGATCTCACTCAGCAGGTCTTTTAATGACCGCAATGAAATGCAGTGGAAAGTTTTTTTTTTTTTTTTTTTTTTTTTTTTTGTTTTTTTTTTGGGGGGGGGGGGGATTCAGTTATTTTCATGGCAAAGGACTATGCAATTCATCTGAACACTCTTCATAACATTCTGGAGTATATGCAAATTGCTATTATAAAAACTAAAGCGCCAACTTTTCTAATTTCCAATATTTTTGACAGTCTCAAAACTTTTGGCCAGAACTGTACACAATGTTTGTATACATTGTGTGTATGTAGTATGTGTAAACAATACATGTTTGTATATATTGTGCATATGTATACTTAATACATGTTAGGGTACTTATCCGTTAGCCGGGCGCATCCGGCAGGTGGCGCTGTTGTAGCGAATTTCAATGCGCAGTTGTATCTAATTCCATTCATAGTTACTATGGTAACAGGTGGCCGCAGGTGACGCTAATTGCATTGTTGATACGCAACGTAACGATACAGTGTGTTAATGGCAACGAATATACATTGTATTTGAAGTGGCCGGAATTAAAATGAAGGCGGCGGCAATGTAACACATGAAGCCGCCGCCTTCGTCTGTTCTTCTCCCCCTTTGCCCTCTCGCTTCTATACAACACTGCCAGCTGGGGGGGGGGGGGGGGGGGAACACGCGTGTCCCCCCACAGTCGTTCGTCGCAAGGAAACAAGCAGGCTTCCCTGCCGCGACGAACGACTCTGGGGGGACACGCATGTCCCCGCAGGCTGGCAGCATTGTATACAAGCGAGAGGGCAAAGGGGGAGAAGAAGAAGAACAGACGAAGGCGGCGGCTTCATGTGTTACATTGCCGCCGCCTTCATTTTAATTCCGGCCACTTCAAATACAATGTATATTCGTTGACATTAACACACTGTATCGTTACGTATCAACAATGAAATTAGCGCCACCTGCGGTGCTTCCATTCACACAGTACTACGTTCAGTAACTATGAATGGAATTAGATACAACAGCGCATCGAAATTCGCTACAACAGCGCCACCTGCCGGATGCGCCCGGCTAACGGATAAGTACCCATGTTAGTGTGTATGTACTATGCATACACAATACATTTGTATAGTGTGTGTGTGTACTAATACATGTTTTTATATAGTGTGTGTGTGTATACTCAATGCATGTTTTTATATAGTGTGTGTATATATACTCAATAAATGTTTTTTATATATTGTGTGTGTGTGTGTGTGTGTAGTATGTATATGTGTACACAATGTTTCTATATTTTGTGTGTGTATATACAATAAATGTTTGTATATATTTGTGTGTGTGTATATGTATATACGATAAATGTTTGTATACACAATATATGTTAGTTTAGATTGTGTGTGTGTGTGTGTGTGTGTGTATACTATGGGCTTGATTCACAAAGCGGTGCTAACTGTTAGCACGCCTGTGAAAACCCCCTTAGCACGTCTAAACAAGCTTTTCGCGCATAAAACTTTACGCGCGCAAAACTTTATGTGCATAAAACTTTACGCGCGTACTGCACAGGGCGCTCCGCGCGAAGTGCCCATTAAAGCCTATGGGACTTAGCGCGCATAAAACTTTGCGCGCGTAAAACTTTGCGCGCGCAAAGTTAGTGCGCGATCTGATTGAGAAATCCGGTGCTAACCTACTTAGCACCCTGGTTAGCGCGTCTAAAGACTTTAGACGTGCTAAGTAGGTTAGCACCGCTTTGTGAATCAAGCCCTATGTATGCACAAAACATATTGTGTGTGTATATACTCTGTGTATACACAATACACGTTTGTATGACTCTAATGTGTAACTATAGAGTATATACTATGTATACACAATAAATGTTTGTATATATATAGTGTGTGTGTGTGTGTATACACAATTTTGTTTTTATATTCCATGTGTATATACTATGTATACACAATTTTGTTTCTCTATTCCGTGTGTGTGTGTGTGTGTGTGTGTATGTGTATATATATATATATATATATTATACACAATTTTGTTTCTCTATTCCGTGTGTGTATCTACTATGTATACACAATTTTGTTTCTCTATTCCGTGTGTGTATCTACTATGTATACACAATTTTGTTTCTCTATTCCGTGTGTGTATCTACTATGTATACACAATTTTGTTTCTCTATTCCGTGTGTGTATCTACTATGTATACACAATTTTGTTTCTCTATTCCGTGTGTGTATCTACTATGTATACACAATTTTGTTTCTCTATTCCGTGTGTGTATCTACTATGTATACACAATTTTGTTTCTCTATTCCGTGTGTGTATCTACTATGTATACACAATTTTGTTTCTCTATTCCGTGTGTGTATCTACTATGTATACACAATTTTGTTTCTCTATTCCGTGTGTGTATCTACTATGTATACACAATTTTGTTTCTCTATTCCGTGTGTGTATCTACTATGTATACACAATTTTGTTTCTCTATTCCGTGTGTGTATCTACTATGTATACACAATTTTGTTTCTCTATTCCGTGTGTGTATCTACTATGTATACACAATTTTGTTTCTCTATTCCGTGTGTGTATCTACTATGTATACACAATTTTGTTTCTCTATTCCGTGTGTGTATCTACTATGTATACACAATTTTGTTTCTCTATTCCGTGTGTGTGTCTACTATGTATACACAATTTTGTTTCTCTATTCCGTGTGTGTGTCTACTATGTATACACAATTTTGTTTCTCTATTCCGTGTGTGTGTCTACTATGTATACACAATTTTGTTTCTCTATTCCGTGTGTGTGTATATACTGTGTATACACAATTTTGTTTCTCTATTCCTTGTGTGTGTGTGTGTGTGTGTGTATATATACTATGTATACACAATTTTGTTTCTCTATTCCGTGTGTATCTACTATGTATACACAATTTTGTTTCTCTATTCCGTGTGTGTATATACTATGTATACACAATTTTGTTTCTCTATTCCGTGTGTGTATCTACTATGTATACACAATTTTGTTTCTCTATTCCGTGTGTGTATCTACTATGTATACACAATTTTGTTTCTCTATTCCGTGTGTGTATCTACTATGTATACACAATTTTGTTTCTCTATTCCGTGTATGTGTACAGTCCTGGCCAAAAGTTTTGAGACTGTCAAATATATGGGTTTTCACAACGTTTGCTGCTAAAGTGCTTTTAGATATTTGTTTTGGTTGTTTATGTGATGTACTGAAATATAATTATAAGCATTTCATATGTTTTTAAAGGCTTTTATTGACCATTACATGAGATTTATGCAAAGAGTCGGTATTTGCAGTGTTGGCCCTTCTTTTTCAGGACCTCTGCAATGCGACTAGGCATGCTCTCAATCAACTTCTGGGCCAAATCCTGACTGATAGCAACCCATTCTTTCATAATCCCTTCTTTGAGTTTCTCAGAATTGGTTGGTTTTTGTTTGTCCACCCACCTCTTGAAGAATGACCACGTTCTCAATGGGATTAAGATCTGGGGAGTTTCCAGGCCATGGACCCAAAATTTCAATGTTTTGGTCTCCGAGCCACTTAGTTATCACTTGCCTTATGACACGGTGCTCCATCGTGCTAGAAAATGCATTGTTCATCACCAAACTGTTGTTGGATTGTTGGAAGAAGTTGCTGTTGGAGGGTGTTTTGGTACCATTCTTTATTTGTGGCTGTGTTTGTTTGTTTTTTTTTTTTTTTTTTTTTTTTTTTTTGCAAAATTGTGAGTCAGCCCACTCCCTTGGATGAGAAGCAACCCACACATGAATGGTGTCGGGATGCTTTACTGTTGGCATGACACAGGACTGGTGGTAACGCTCACCTTTTTCTTCTCCTGACACGCCTTTTTCCAAATGCCCCAAACAATAGGAAAGGGGCTTCATTGGAGAATGACTTTGCACCAGTCATCAGCAGTCCAGTCACCATACTTTCTGCAAAAGATCAATCTGTCCCTGATTTTTTTTGGGGGGAGAGAAGTGGCTTCTTTGCTACCCTTCTTGACACCAGGCCATCTTCCAAAATTCTTCACCTCACTGTGCATGCAGATGCGCTCACACCTGCCTGCTGCCATTCCTGAGCATCCTCTGCACTGGTTGCACTCTGATCCCACAGCTGAATCCTCTTTAGGAGACAATCCTGGCACTTGCTGGACTTTATTGGATGCCATGAAACCTTCTTAACAAGAACTGAACCTCTTTTCTTGACGTTCTTGGTGATGGTATAAATTGTTGATTTAGGTGCAATCTTAGTGGCCACAATATCCTTGCCTGTGAAGCAATTTTATTATAAAAAAAAAAAAAAAATTATTTCAGAGTAGAGATACATACAGGTCAATGTTCATATAACATTAAGGTTGCCAATTTACCATACAGCTTAGTATAATATCTTATACCTCAAATAGTGGTGATATAGTTATAGGCATGTCCATCCTGTTAGAGGGTCACATATAGTCCGAAAAAAATGAAATAATTAAATACATTTCCTCTTGTACTTTTTCTTGTACTGAGGCGCAAGGAAAGAGAGTCTCAGTCCACTACTCCCAAAATTGGGGTTGGACTGGATCTCAATTTGCCCCCCAGTGATCGGAGAATGGTAGGAACAGTGGTCATTAACCTACCTACCACACCGATAAACATATACTTCTCTTCAGTTAGTCTTAAGATTAGTTCAAGAGTTATGATGTATTATAGATTGTTTTATTAGTAAAACTAAACCACCAATATGTGCATTATTAGGTTCAACACTTCAATAGTTAGTTCTACTGTCTAAACTGGTAACCAATTAAAAGTGAGATCTCTCCTCTGAGATTTTAACATTGAAACTTGGAAGCTGTTTATCTCTCTATTCATCTATATCGTCTTATTGGCTTACTACAACTCTATTCTACAACTACAGCCATGTCCACTCAGGTGTAATTGGCCTATATAATGTATCTTCATTATGATGATATTGGGCGGAGTCTTTATGGGATGCGTCTTATCGCCATGTGGAGATATTCTAGCTCGAATATACTTTTCCATAGTTAGATTATTCTTGAAAGTACAAAGTATTAAATGGAAGGGGATAGGATCTGACGTCTTCCAGTTGCTCACAATTCTATGTCGGGTAGCTAATATGATATGGCATATTGGTAGTTTAACTGATTGGTCAATTGTATCTAGGCCGATGGATAACACTGCTAAAGATTGAGGCAAACAAATAGTGTTGAGGAAATGTTGTTGGATATATGCTTCCGTTTGTATCCACAAAGCTTGTACCACCGGGCATTCCCATATCCTATGTATTAATGTGCCAATGGAGGTGGAGCAACGCCAACATTGTGGGGAAGAATTAGTGTTAAACAGGGCTAACTTCCTAGGTGTTAAATACCATTTAGAGAGAATGTTAAACCAACATTCCCAGTGGGAGGTACATTTAGATAATTGTAAGAGACTTCTATTAGTTGATAATATTTGAGGTATAGTGATTTGTGTATGCAAATCATATGACCACGTTTGGACATATTTAGTCAACGGAGATATCTGATGTCTATTCAATACCCCATACCATAAGGATATTGTTCCTTTCTGAGGAATTGTGGTGTTTAACATAGTATTTTATCATTAATTTCTGGGAGAGCTATTTTTTTGTTTTTTAGGAAATCCAGAATTGTGTGGCAAGTAAAAAGGGTACTGAGTGTTAATTGGAATTACCTGTGAAGCCATTTTTATGCTATGCAATGATGGCTGCATGTGTTTCTTTGCTGGTCACCATGGTTAACAATGGAAGGTCAATGATTTCAAGCATCACCCTCCTTTTTAACATGTCAAGTCTGCCATTCTAACCCAATCAACCTAATGATCTCCAGCCTTGTGCTCAACATTCTCACCTGAGTTAACAAGACAATGGCTTCAATTCACTAAGCTTATCTCCTGTCTTTAATAACTCTTCTAGAGTTGTTACCATGGTGATAAGGCATGTAGTATTCAGGAAACATTTTACCTCAGGCAAACCTAATGTTAACTCTTCTGTCTATGTATGTATGTATGTAACAGCACAGCACAGCACAGCACAGCACAGCACAGCACAGCACAGCACAGCACAGCACAGCACAGCACAGCACAGCACAGCACAGCACAGCACAGCACAGCACAGCACAGCACAGCACAGCACAGCACAGCACAGCACAGCACAGCACAGCACAGCACAGCACAGCACAGCACAGCACAGCACAGCACAGCACAGCACAGCACAGCACAGCACAGCACAGCACAGCACAGCACAGCACAGCACAGCACAGCACAGCACAGCACAGCACAGCACAGCACAGCACAGCACAGCACAGCACAGCACAGCACAGCACAGCACAGCACAGCACAGCACAGCACAGCACAGCACAGCACAGCACAGCACAGCACAGCACAGCACAGCACAGCACAGCACAGCACAGCACAGCACAGCACAGCACAGCACAGCACAGCACAACACAACACAACACAACACAACACAACACAACACAACACAACACAACACAACACAACACAACACAACACAACACAACACAACACAACACAACACAACACAACACAACACAACACAACACAACACAACACAACACAACACAACACAACACAACACAACACAACACAACACAACACAACACAACACAACACAACACAACACAACACAACACAACACAACACAACACAACACAACACAACACAACACAACACAACACAACACAACACAACACAACACAACACAACACAACACAACACAACACAACACAACACAACACAACACAACACAACACAACACAACACAACACAACACAACACAACACAACACAACACAACACAACACAACACAACACAACACAACACAACACAACACAACACAACACAACACAACACAACACAACACAACACAACACAACACAACACAACACAACACAACACAACACAACACAACACAACACAACACAACACAACACAACACAACACAACACAACACAACACAACACAACACAACACAACACAACACAACACAACACAACACAACACAACACAACACAACACAACACAACACAACACAACACAACACAACACAACACAACACAACACAACACAACACAACACAACACAACACAACACAACACAACACAACACAACACAACACAACACAACACAACACAACACAACACAACACAACACAACACAACACAACACAACACAACACAACACAACACAACACAACACAACACAACACAACACAACACAACACAACACAACACAACACAACACAACACAACACAACACAACACAACACAACACAACACAACACAACACAACACAACACAACACAACACAACACAACACAACACAACACAACACAACACAACACAACACGTTTGGGGTTTACATTAAAGACAAGAAGCAGGAACGGCCTGGAGGTGCCTCGCCGGCCCCGACTCGCGGTCCGCAGCGTCGGCACCCCAGGCCTGCGGCCTGGAGGTGCCTCGCCGGCCCCGACTCGCGGTCCGCAGCGTCGGCACCCCAGGCCTGCGGCCTGGAGGTGCCTCGCCGGCCCCGACTCGCGGTCCGCAGCGTCGGCACCCCAGGCCTGCGGCCTGGAGGTGCCTCGCCGGCCCCGACTCGCGGTCCGCAGCGTCGGCACCCCAGGCCTGCGGCCTGGAGGTGCCTCGCCGGCCCCGACTCGCGGTCCGCAGCGTCGGCACCCCAGGCCTGCGGCCTGGAGGTGCCTCGCCGGCCCCGACTCGCGGTCCGCAGCGTCGGCACCCCAGGCCTGCGGCCTGGAGGTGCCTCGCCGGCCCCGACTCGCGGTCCGCAGCGTCGGCACCCCAGGCCTGCGGCCTGGAGGTGCCTCGCCGGCCCCGACTCGCGGTCCGCAGCGTCGGCACCCCAGGCCTGCGGCCTGGAGGTGCCTCGCCGGCCCCGACTCGCGGTCCGCAGCGTCGGCACCCCAGGCCTGCGGCCTGGAGGTGCCTCGCCGGCCCCGACTCGCGGTCCGCAGCGTCGGCACCCCAGGCCTGCGGCCTGGAGGTGCCTCGCCGGCCCCGACTCGCGGTCCGCAGCGTCGGCACCCCAGGCCTGCGGCCTGGAGGTGCCTCGCCGGCCCCGACTCGCGGTCCGCAGCGTCGGCACCCCAGGCCTGCGGCCTGGAGGTGCCTCGCCGGCCCCGACTCGCGGTCCGCAGCGTCGGCACCCCAGGCCTGCGGCCTGGAGGTGCCTCGCCGGCCCCGACTCGCGGTCCGCAGCGTCGGCACCCCAGGCCTGCGGCCTGGAGGTGCCTCGCCGGCCCCGACTCGCGGTCCGCAGCGTCGGCACCCCAGGCCTGCGGCCTGGAGGTGCCTCGCCGGCCCCGACTCGCGGTCCGCAGCGTCGGCACCCCAGGCCTGCGGCCTGGAGGTGCCTCGCCGGCCCCGACTCGCGGTCCGCAGCGTCGGCACCCCAGGCCTGCGGCCTGGAGGTGCCTCGCCGGCCCCGACTCGCGGTCCGCAGCGTCGGCACCCCAGGCCTGCGGCCTGGAGGTGCCTCGCCGGCCCCGACTCGCGGTCCGCAGCGTCGGCACCCCAGGCCTGCGCATATTCTACTGCTTTTTGAGAATTCTAAAATAATGTGGAAAACTGCAGTTCACTTTTTGAACTCTTGGAGTGCTGTTGAGTAGACAGGTAGTGCATTAAAAGGCTATTTTGTGCTGTGTGTCTGTTCAAATGAAACATTTGCTTCCCAGTCTCTATTGCAGCTGCAGTAATGTTAATCTGCTGCTCCTCCCACTTTCCACGGGATATCAGCCTCCACTGCTCGTCACCAGTGGTTCTCGTCTCCCAATCTCTCAATTGTACAAATCTCCTCCAACCATGTTCCAGTGGGCCAGAGTCCGTCACATTGTTGTGATAGTTAGTATGGCATGGTCATATTAGTAAACAGTAATTACAGCCTGACTCACTGAACCACATGGCAGCAGCAGCCAGCTCTGTAAGGGCGAGTTCACATTGGGAGCACAAATCGTGAATTGATTTTGCGGCACACAATTTAACATTTTTACTGTGATGTGAGGGACTCGCATCACAGTAAAAATGTTAAATTGTGTGCCGCAAAATCAATTCACGATTTGTGCTCCCAATGTGAACGGGACGCTCAAAAGAATGAGAATCGCCAAAATGATTCATACCCTTTAAACCGTCAGTCTGAGGGGAAATCCAAAGTTCTATACCATTCCAAATAGTCCAAGCTGTTCTAAAGCATCCTAATTACTCTGATTAATTTGGAACAGCTGTTGTAATCTACTCAACAGATGAACATCTGCAGCTTTCTGCAGTTGGTTTGTGGACACTCATGTCTAAGACAAAGGACCTCAGGACCTACTGCACTATATTGTCTCTCCCCACTCTTTTTGAACCAGACAATAAGGGTCCTCTCAAAGTGTAAAGTGTGTAGGAAGGGAACAATTGTTTTCCTGTGCACTTGTACTTTGCAATTGTACCGGCAGTAAAAGTTGTATTGAATGGTGTTGTATGGCATTATGGCAGAAATGCCACATTCAGAGAATGGGATCAGCTGTTCTCGGGATCTGGGATCAGCGCTGGTGTCCTTGCGGTTGCATGTGGCTCAATAATCAGATGGAAACGCATGCAGTGTGAAAGGGGCCGCATACTTCCTGCTGGTGTTTGGATGTGTTTGGAAGTGAATAACCCCCTCTGTACGGTGCAGCTGCTGGCATTATTCTGACATCTGTAGCAGCCTATCAGGATAATGTTGGTTAAATTTCGAGCCAATTTCTGACTCTGATGCCTATTATAATTGGTATGTAATCAAAAGTGAACCCATTCAGTTATAACATTTTTATGATTACTATTTAGTATTTATATAGCTCTGACACCTTACACAGAGCTGTACACAGTATATTGTCTTGTCACTTAGAGGAATGTTAACCAAGGAATAAACTCCATTCCAGTCAGTAGCTGATACCCCCTTTCCCATGAGAAAGCTTTACCTTTTCTCTAATAGATCATCAGGGGAGTCTGTATGGCTGATATTGTGGTGAAACCCCACCCATAGTGTAATGTCAGGGCCATGGTCCATTGGCTCTCTGAGATCCTCATTGCATTGTGGGAAATAACGGCTTTTTTCCAACTGTCAAGCAAGCAGTATTTCACTCTGTGCATAGAACTCTCAGTAATGAACATTCTGCATAGATCACCTGGCAGAACTAAACACGTCAACACCAGTGATACATTTCAGAATGTTAACCAGGGAGAGGAAAGATTTTACAATGGGCAAACACTGACTAAATAATCTGTCTCCGCTTGGTGGATTTCATGTAGCTGAGACACCAATTACCCCACCTTTGCCTAAGTGAGGTTGCCTGCAAACCATGCACTTTTGGGGAGTCACAAGGACAGGTTTAAGAAACTCACAATAAGCAATTGTATTCACTACAATTCCTATTTAACTGTCCCTCAGAGGGGCTCACAACTGAATGCCTACCATAGCCCCACGTCTATATTGTGTAGTGTATGTATCATAGTCTGTATGTTTTTGGGATGTGGGAGGAAACTGGAGTGCCCGGAGGAAACACATATAGACACGGGTGAACATACAATCTCTGTCCTTTGTTATAATGTTACTGAATAGTCAATAAGATGCAAATAATTCATAGATGTAGAAATATGCAACATTCTGGTTAGTTCATTTAAATTGCATATATTTGCATAAATCTGCATAATCTCAGTTTTATTTGCATCTTATTAACCACTGACACATCTATAGCCTTTCATTTGTGAGGGTTGTATATAATCTGGGGTATTCACACTGGCAGGGATGACACGCCTTGTATGGTAAAAAAATGTATATTTACCATTTATTTCCTGTATGTATGTGTAATTGGAGGAGTTTGGAAGTGCTGTGGATAAAGAAATCTGAGTTGGCAGTTTTGCTTGTCGGAAGCCCTGCATAGCAGTGTGCTGATAGGTGCATTGCTCATGTGTTACCACTAGGAGTCTCTAGAGCTCTCCTCTCTCTCCTGGCTCAGTGCAGTGATAGTAGTCCTGCTTTGTCTTGCAGGGTGGATGTTGGAGTTACTGCTGGAAATTATACAGGATAAATCCTCCTCGCCTGATCTTCCACCTGACCTTCAAATTCCTCTTTTATCATTTCAAAGGTAAGTCAGACAAACCCTGGCCTGGGAAAGCTCTCTGAAGGCCGGTGACACTGATATAGGGCTGGTGCACACCGAGCGGCTTTTTCCGCGTTTTCAGATCCGCTTGCGGCTGCGGATCTGCTTGGTCAATGTATCTCAATGGGGTGGTGCACACCAGAGCGGCAGGCGTTTTGCAGAAACGAAAAATGCCTGGGTGAGGCATTTTTTGGATTTCGGATGCGTTTCTGCCTCAATGTTAAGTATAGGAAAAACGCAAACCGCTCTGAAAAACGGCACTTCAGAGCAGTTTTGCAGGCGTTTTTGTTACAGAAGCTGTTCAGTAACAGCTTTACTGTAACAATATATGAAATCTACTATACTGAAAACCGTAGCAGCAATCCGCAAAACGCTAGCAAAACGCCTCATAAAAATAAAAAAAAGCTTTTAAAAATCTGCTAGCATTTTGCGGATCTGCTAGCGGGTTTTGGTGTGCACCAGCCCATAGACTGTAGAGTATTGTACCATGTCAGCCATCAGTAAAAGCAAGAAGATTTGAATCAGGATGATGCCATTTACAGTGCTGCCCATAATTATTCATATCCCTGACAAATTTTGACTTAAAGTTACTTTTATTCAACCAGCAAGTTTTTTTTTGGGATGGGAAATTTGTGTCTCCCAAAGGATAAGACTATGTACAAGAGGCATTATATTGTGTGTGTGTGTGTGTGGGGGGGGGGGGGGGGGGGGTAGAATCTCGGCTTTTATTTTCATTTGAGCAAAAAGTGTCCAGTCCAAAATTATTCATACCCTTCTCAATAATCAATAGAAAAACCTCCATTGGCTATTATAGCGATCAAACACTTCCTATAATTGCAGACCAGCTTTTTGCATGTCTCCACAGGTATATTTGCCCATTCATCTTTAGCAATAAGCTCCAAATCATTCAAGTTGGAGGGTCTTCTTGCCATCACCCTGATCTTTAGCTCCCTTCACAGATTCTCAATTAGATTCAAGTCTGTGGCTGAGCCACTTCAAAACGTTAATGTTGTTGTCTGCTAACCATCTCTTCACCACTTTTGCTGTGTGTTTTGGGTCATTGCCATGCTGAAATGTTCACTGGTGGCCAAGGCCAAGTTTCTCTGCAGACTGACTGATGTTGTCGTTGAGAATTCTCATGTATTGTGTTTTTTTTTTTTTTTTTCATGGTGCCATCTACATGATTAGGTTCCCTGGTCCATTGGCTGAAAAAACGCCCCCAAAGCATTAGGTTCCCACCACCATGTTTGACAGTGGGTATGGTGTTCTTATGGGGCCCATACACAACGATTTTCCCTCCGAAATACGGCCGTTTCGATCACCGCGCACACCGCTGACAGAACGATGGATTTCCGTCTAAAATGATCGTTCCCGTCGACTCCGGTCGATCCATCCGTGTGGAATAATTTTCTCGATTGCCGGCGGGTCGGGATTGCATCGATAGCGGCGTTCGAACGACCGACGCAATACAACGGAGATACATTACCTGCTCCGCCGGCGCGAGTCCCCGCTGTCAACGCTGTCACCTCCCGGCTGGCATCTTTTCCGCATCACGGCGTCCGGCATAACTTCCTGTGTCGCTGCAGTGACAGCGGAAGTACAAATAGAGGGCGCTCTATTTGAACTTCCGCTGTCACTGGAGTGACAGAAAGTTATACGCGGATGCCGGATGTGTGATGCGGAAAGGTGATGGGAGAAGATGCTAACCGGGAGCCCAGGCGGAGAAGAAGACAGCGCGGACCAGGGGACTCGCGCCGGCCGGAACAGGTAATGTATGTGGGGAAGGGGGGGTCGGCGGCAGCTCCACAGATTGTGATCGGTTTCAGGCTGAAATCGATTCACAATCTGTTTGCAGTAAGGTGGCCATACGATCCCTCTCTGATCAGATTCGATCAGAGAGGAATCTATCTTTTGGTCAAATCTGATGGCAAATCGACCAGTGTATGGCCACCTTTAGGTTTGAAGGATTCTCTTTTGTTACACCAAATGAAGGAGGCATCATTGTGACCAAACATTTGAATTTTTGTTTCGTCTGACCATAACACAGAAGACCAGAAGTCTTCTTCTTTGTCCAGATGAGCATTTGCAAAGGCCAAGTGAGCTTTTGTTTGCCTTATCTGGAGAAGTGGTGTCCTACTTGGTCTGCATCTGTGGAACCCAGCACTGTGCAGTGTCCGTTGGATTGTCGGCCATGAGACCTTGCCACCAGAAGTGCCCAGATTCACCAGGATGGCTTTGGTGGTGATCCTTGGATTGTTTTTCACCTCTCACTGTCCTCCTGGACAGCACAGGTGTCACTTTTGGCTTTCGACCACGTCCTCTGAGATTTTCTACAGTGCGGGACATCTTTTTAATAATGCTTTGCATTGTAGCCACTGGAACTTGAAAACATTTAGAAATAGAGATGGCCCAAATGGTTCCTGGCGAACTTCCGTGGTTCACGATCGCGGAGAACCGCAAACTTTTTCGGAAGTTTGATTTGCCCCATAGTGCATCATTAGGGTCAACTTTGACCCTCTACATCACAGTCAGCAGGCACATTGTAGCCAATCAGGCTACACTCCCTCCTGGAGCCCCACCCCCTTATAAAAGGCAGGCAGCATCAGGATTTTCACTCACTCGTGTGCCTGCAGTAATTAGAGAAGGGAGAGCTGCTGTGCAGAGACCTATAGGGAAAGCTTACTTGGGCTCTTGTAGGCTTGTTAGCTTGCTCCTTGCTGATTCTTATTGCTAAAAAAAAGCACCCCTCAACAGCTCTTTTGAGAGCTAATCTTGTTCTTGTGAGGTTGTTTTTTTTTTGTTTTGTTTTTTTTTTGTGGCCCGCTTGCCTTATATACAGCCCAGTCAGTCGCAGCTGGCCTTTGGCCCCTTGGTGGTATAATTACTACTGTGCCAGGTGCACATTATAATACCCATCACTGCATATACCTACCTGTTGTTCACTTCAGTGCACCCACCTACCTACGTGAGTGCAAGCAGTGTCACTGTGTCTGTCCGGTACCTGTCTGTGTGTGGCAGGTTCACATTATAATACCCATCCATCACTGCATATACCTACCTGTTGTTCACAGGGCACCCACCTACCTAAGTGAGTGCACACAGTGTGATATTTAATACCACCAGTCACTGTATCTGGGGAGGCGAACGTTGTAAACTAGAAACATTAATGCTGGCCAGAAAAGTGATGGAAAAGATGTTTCAAGTGGTCTAACACCTGAGTTTTTTTTTCAGTGACTACAAGAGGGAAAAGAGACATTTCAAAAAGACCTTATAGTTTTTGAGAAAATCCTATTTTAAAATTCTACTTCTGACCGTGGGAAAATTAAACGCCCGCCGAATTTAGCGGCTAATAGCAAAGGCCCTTTAAAAGCTAGAAACTCCAAAATTGCTAGGAGTGTTAAGAACAGTGGGAACAAGAGGAACATTTTATTTTTTCTAAAAGACCTTCTACTTTTTGAGAAAATCGATTTTAAAGTTTCAAAGAAAAAAGAGCCCATTCATTAAAAAGAACTGGATCATTCATGAACCGTTAGTATAGCTTAGAATGCGTCCTGTGCAGGACCTATAGCTGCCGGCTCCCGCTTTCTCTCCCCACCTGCCTTCACCTGTCACCCACCAGGTGCCAGCCTAGCTGAGGGTGACAGGTGAAGGCAGGTGGGGAGAGACAGCGGGAGATGGCAGCTATGTATCCCAAAGGACGCATTCTCTGCTATGTGGGGGGTGGCGGAGATCTTCAATCAACTTAATTGAAGATTGCAAGATAAAAGGTACAGGTAAGTATTTCTGGTTAATTAAGAACATTAATGGATTTTTTTTTGTGGATGTGTTTTTATATCATTTAACCCTTTGTGGAAATGGGTAAGGGGTACTTTGTACCCCTATACTCATTTCTGCTGGGAGGGGGGTGGGCATCTGGGGTCCCCTTCTTAAAGGGGACTCCCAGATGCCACCATGAACCCGCCCCAGGGAGTCGTCGCCCCACCTCCTCCTGGGGCGGGGAAGCGTACCTTGTACATGGATTGGACAAGGGCTTGGGGGAGAGGGGAAGGCTTGGCCGCCCCTCTCCCCCGGAGCCCCCCCATACCATGGACCATGTGGGTTGGTATAGCTCAGGGTGTGAAGCTCCGCATTCTGGCTATCCCAGCCTGCATGGGGGGCAAGGGGTTACAGAGAGCTTGGTAGGGGGGACCCCCGTAATTTTTTTTTCAGATTTCCCACACTCAGCACATTATATTTATCGATTTTCTCAAAAACTATAAGGTCTTTTTGAAAAAAAAAAATGTTCCTCTTGTAGTCACTGCCCTCCTCTACATACCCTGCAAATTTGGTGTTTTTACTATATAAGGGGACTTTGCTATTAACCGCTAAATTTGGCAGGCATTAAAGTCTATGAGAAAAATGCAAACACAAACTTTTTTTGAAAAAAACGTGTGGTTCACCGCGAACCACTGAAGTTCGCCGGCGAACCATTCGGGCCATATCTAGTCAGGACGTGGTTGACTATTTAACACAGAACACCTCATCTTCCGCAACCACCAGCGCTACTACAAGCTCCTCATCCGCTGCATTTGACGCTTCGCAGGAGTTATTTGGTGGGGAAATCACTGATGTACAGCCATTATTGTAACAACAAGATGAAGGCGCTAAGCAAGTTACACCACCTCATATGTCTGAGTTAGGCAACACTATGGGCGTAAGGTAGGAGGAGGAGGATGAAGTACCTGCTGTTGGTGTAGTTTATGAGGTGTCTGAGGCAAGCAAAGCTGGGCAGGATGATTGTGATAACGATGATACGGATGCCACGTGGGATCCTAAGAGACAAGGGCCTCAATTCACTAAGCTTATGTCCTGTCTTTAATAATTCTATAGTTATCACCATGGTGACGAGGCATGTATTATTCAGGAAACCTTTTACCTCAGGCAAACCTAAAGATAACTCTTCTGTCTTTAAGTTAACTCTTCAATCCTTAAAATAACTCCAGAATTCTAACGTTAGACAGGCTGTTAATTAACTGCGTGTGAAAATAACTACAGAGGAGGTAACTTAAGAAATGACGGGATAAGATAACTGTGTGGTGGTACGTTTTCTCTTGCCTTATTATCTCAAGCATGATCCTAGTGAATTGAGGCCAAGATGACCAAGGGGACAGTTGAGGGAGAGTCAGAGAGGAGTAGGAGGAGACGAGTTCCTGAAAGAAGCAGGGGGAGCTCTTCATCATAAACAGCTGGTGGCAGGGTCCAGCGCCATGTATCGCCACCTATGGACAGCCAGCCAACATGCCCTTCAACGTCAGCTGCTGATGCTACCATAGTGCCATCACCCCAGGGGGGGCTCAGCGGTTTGGACATTTTTTAATGTGTCTGCCACAGATCAGAGCAATGCCATCTGTTCTCTCTACCTCCAAAAATTGAGCCGTGAAAAGGCCAACACCCACGTAGGGACAACTGCCCAATCCTCGCCTCAACCTTATTTCCATCCATCCCACCCACAAACGCATGCTCCCCCTACCCTGCGGTCTCTGGAATGCCAGATCTGTCTGCAAAAACTTACAGCGGTCCACGACATCTTCCTCTCCAAAACCCTCACCATCCTCACACTCACTTAGACATGGCTTACCCCTTTTAACTCTGTCGCAGAGGCTGATCTTTTCTATGGGGAGCTTCACCTCAGTCACACCTCCAGATCAGACAACAGGACTGGGGGAGGGGTGGGTCTGCTCCTCTCCCTACCCTGCACCTTTCGTGTCCTCACCCCACCTCCCTCCCTACAATTCACATCATTTAAGACCCACACTATCTGCCTCTACCACTCCCTGCCAGCCATTGTTGTAGTCTAATGCTAGGTACACACCATACAATTTTCTGTTAGATTTTCTCTTAGATTTCCCTGCCAGATAGCTTTTTTCCATGTTGTAGGTAAATCTAACAGAAGAATCTAACAGAAAATTGTATGGTGTGTACCTAGCATTATACCGCCCTCCGTCAAGCTCCACAGCACAATTTCTCAACAACTTTGGCTCCTGGCTCCCACACGCCATCTCCTATGACCTCCCCACCATCATCCTCTGGGATTTCAATATTCCCATTGATGAACCTAACAACTCTGTCGTGACACAGATATTCATCATAGCCAACTCCCCTAGCCTAGTTCAACACAGCAACACCCCCACCCACTCTGCAGGTCACACGCTCGACTTTATATTCGCTAAATCCACCACCATTACAGACCTTGACATTGCACCCTTCCAACCCTCAGACCATCATCTTCTCACCCTCAACCTCATCACAGAAAGCACCTCCAAACTATGTGCCCACCCACCTGGTCAATGGCACCTACACAAGCTCAACCCTAGTGTCCTTGCTGCAACCCTCCATGCCCTCTTTCACTCTCCCCACCCTAACCTGTCCCAATCTTGCTGCAGCTCAGCATCATCAAACCCTCTGCTCATCCATAGAGGAAGCTGCCCCCCCCCCAATATTCCAACACAACTGCCCCCCTTAACCCCAAGCCCTGGCGTAATACCCATACTCGCAACCTCCAGAGGGTAACACGTGCCACTGAATGGAAATGGAGGAAAACTCAACTTTACCAGGGTTTCCTACAGTACAAGGCTAACCTGCTGCAGTTCCACACTGCCCTTGCTGATGCGAAGCAGCAATACTTCACCAAGCTCATCGGAGCAAGCACAAGCTTCCAACCCCCGCCGTCTTTTTGCCACTTTTAACTCCCTGCTAAGACCCCCCTCTACCCTCTGTTTCATCCCTCTCTGCCACAGATTTAGCCACCCACTTCACCAACAAAATTGTCTCCATCAGTCAGGAAATATCTAATTTTTAATCTTCACCTCCCACCCCCTCCCATCCAGCTCTTCTTCCACCCTATCCTCCCCTCACCTCCTTCACTCCTACTACCATTGAGGAAGTCAACCACCTACTGCAGACTTCCCATACCACTGCCTCCCCCTTGACCCCATGTCTGCTGATTTACTCCATCCTCACTTCATGGATTTGGCCCCAGTCCCCACTACCCTGTTTAATAGGGATGGTCGCTGGATTCCGTGGAAATCAGATTTCCGAGATTCCGGTCAGAAATTGGCAATTCCATTCCCTCGCATCGGAACGCAATTGCTCTAGCGTTCCGGCGGAATTTCCACAGAATGATGCATATTGCGCCAGAATGCAAACTTTTGTATGCCAATCACAAGGAAGACCCGCCTAGACACTGTAAACAGACGGACTTCTGCATGAAAATAGGAATTTCTGCACCAATTAAGGTAGCCATACACTGGTCGATTTGCCATTAGATCGACCAACTGACCGATCCCTATCTGATCGAATCTGATCAGAGAGGGATCGTATGGCTGCCTTTACTGCAAACAGATTGTGAATCGATTTCAGCCTGAAACCGATCACAATCTGTTGAGCTGCTCCTGCCGCCTGTCCTAACTCCACCCCCCCCCCCCCCCCCCCCCGTATACATTACCTGAAGCTGGCTCCGGGTCCTCTTCTCCACGCGGCACGCATCCCAGCATCCTGCACTGCATCCCAGCGTACACTGTGTCACTCCGTGACCAGGAAGTTCAAATAGAGCGCCCTCTATATGAACTTCCTGGTCACTGGAGTGACACAGGAAGTTAATATACGCTGGGATGGAAGCAGGAACAGAGCGGTGCAGCGCGGAGAAGATGCCCGGGAGCCAGCATCAGGTAATGTATACCTGATCGGATCGGCCGCCGCTAGCGACGCGCTCCCTACCTGCGGGCGATCGACGGTAATTTCCCGCACGGCGCGATCGACGGGAGGAAATCTGATCGGCAGGTGCGTTTAGCGCGAACGATTGGCAGCAGATTCGATCCCAATGATCGAATCTGCTGTCGAAACGGCGGCAAATCGGGCCAGTGTATGGCCAGCTTTAGAGCCTTAAAGCAGATCCGAGGTGAAAAACTAACTATAACAAGTAACTTGTCTTTATTTAGTTAAGTTTAGATGGTTTACACAGTAAACGAGCAGCAAACAGCTTCATCTGTATAAAAACATTTATTGCTGTTATACAATGGGAGCTGCCATGTTCTACTTGTAATCATTGCACAGGTAATCTTATCTTTATCTCCACACCTCAGACTGAGTAAACCCCACTCCCCTCTCCCTCCCCTTGCCTCTGAAATCCCGTGCATGCTCAGTGTGTGCTGGGGCTGTCCTGTGTGAAAGCGGTATTGTCACCATAAAAATCTAATTTCAACAGCAACTGGTCTGAGTGTATTAAGTGATAAAGATGCTAATCCTGCATTCAAAACTTGCAAAACTTTTTCTGCTGTTATGGTTTGGAGTTATCACATACTTTAGGAGCACTGGCCCTAGTGCCAAACAGTGCCAAAGAGTTGAATGCTGGGAGTTTTTTTTTTTATCTATAATATATTCCTCCTCTTCCATTTATTTCCCTGCCTAGCTTTCTTATCTGAAACACCTCTGCTCACTTGTGTTTACAAGCATGGCTGAGGTGGCTCAGCAATTGGAGGATGAGACCGTGTCGTTCCTAGTATACACCTCAGTGGGAGTGTCTGAAGACTCTGGGAGGAGGGCAGCTAATGAATACACAATGAGCAAGAGAAGGGAGGGGGGAAAAAAAAAGTCAGGGAGGATATGATGTCAGCATTAGCTTGGCAAGATGGCCACTGCCTTGAATAGAATTTTCTGCTTTTCCTTTATAAAATTCACAGGAATCAGTACGTGGATAGCACAAGACATCTGTTATGCAAGTAGAAGTAGTATTTATCTACTTATATATGTGTTTTTTTTTATTTCTAGGTTAGCATGGGTGTCACTTGTTCTTAAGAAGCAGTGTATTGGAACACAAACTGTGGAAGAAGACAGACATACCTGCAGATACAGCTGTTCCTGGATTTACACAGATAAATTCAAGGTAAGACTAATCCTGGTTACCAAACCTACTTTCATTTATAAAACTTTTTTTTTTAATACAATCCAGATAATAGTATTACTCTGCAGTGACATAATAATAATTTTTTTTTTTTGTTCTGCTTATTTTTAATTTTTGTAATGGTGGCAGCAGGTCTTTTCAGAACCGGTCCATCTCAGCAGAGCTAGGAGTGAATTGTAACTGTTGTTGCATCCAGTTATGTGATGTGTTCTGTATAGAGGTGCCCATGCAAGTATAGATTGCCACCCAATATGATTTATTATAATGCTATGGACTATCAATCTACGTTCGACTACAATCGATGTGCCGGAGATGTTAGGTCAAAAGATAGTGGGCACCTGAACCTGAAAATGGAGGCTATTCTTATGGCCCGTACTCACGGGCTGCAGAAGTGGCCTGTCGCCAGCACACGTGAGCGTGTGGGCGACAGGCCGGCGACAGCTCCTCGCCAGGTCCCTCCGCGTACACACGCGGAAGAGGGACCAGCGGCGAGATGGAAGCTGTCGCCGACATTCCTCCTCCCCCCCGCCGGAAGCTCCATTTACCACAATGGAGGTTGCTGTCGCTAGTCCGCGTACTCACGCGGACTAGCGACAGTTGCGGGGGAGGTGCGGCGGCGACTGTCGCCATGCGATTGAAACTTTCAATCGCATGGCGACATGAGCGGCGGGCGACAGTTCGGGGTGCGCGCGCGTGCGACGGCCCATACTCACGGGCGACCTGTCGCCGCAACACGCGCGCGCCGCGTGTTGAGGCGACAAAAGTCCCTCGTGAGTATGGGCCATAAAGGGGATCTTGCAGTGCTACTTTATCAGGCAGCTCCTGAATTTACTGGTGGGCCTTTACATTGTCATCTATAGCATCACCAACACTTCTCTGGCTATAAATACCAGAGGTGTGCGGGAGAGAGCATATGGGGATGGTAGAATTGAATAATCGTGCTGCTGCTGCAGTGGATGTGCGGATCTATAGCAGCTTGCTGGGAGAAGTAGTGCAGCAGAGGTTGGCTACATTGTAGTTCGTACTCTGGGCTGTAGTGTGTGTGGTTCGTATTAAGCCCAATCTACGCAATACGATTCTTTATTCAATTACGATTCTATTTACGATCCGATTAAATCCGACATGTCTGATTGGGATTCGATTCAATTCGATTTGCCATTTCAAAACAATCGAATTCCGATCGGACATGTCGGATTTAATTGGATCGTAAATAGAATCCTAATCGAATAAAGAATTATATCTTGTAGATTGGGCTTTAGGCTAATGCTTAATACACACAATGAGATTTTCTGGCAGATGTGCTGCCAGATCAACTATTTCCAGCATGGCCAATCTGATTTCCGATTTGATTTCCCATTCACGTGTAAGGAAAATCGATTGGAAATAAGAAAGGTCATGCTGGACATACTAGATCTGGCAGTAAATCAGCAATAAAATCTCATTGTGTGTATTAGGCTTTAGATAGAGGAGAGTTCGTTTGAGAGTAAAGGATGGCCACACTGTATGCAGTCTGACTGTACAATCAATCTCCAATCTTACTACTTTTATGTAGTATAAGACTACCTGAAACTTATTGGTGTTTATAGTACATGGATGTTTGTAAGATTGTATAAAAATTGTATAGTCACATTGCATAGTGTGAAGCACAGAGGGTGATGGTAGAATATCATTAAATTACCCGATAATTTACAATAGTGGATTGTATAATAATCAGTGGTGCTCAAATACCCCTTTTTAAAATTCGAGTTTGGTCGAATTCGAATAGTAAATTATTCGAGGTCAGTCGAATATTCGAGTCGAATAATTTTTACTATTCGATTCGACCTCGGATTTCGAGCTCACTATTCGAGTCGGTATTCGAGCTCATTATTCGAGCTGACTATTCGAATTGGCCTTAAATAGCTTCCAACACTTGTTTTGAGGGTGAATGATGCAAGAAACATCTTTTTTTCCAAGTAACAACAGCAAGTGATTATGTGGGGATGTTCCTTTAAAAAAAAAGGTGAAAAGAGAAGTTGTGTCCAGAATTTTCTTCGTCTTCGTCTTCGTCTTCTTCTTCACTTATTTCTCTTTTCAATTTTTTTTAAAGAAATGCAGCTATTTTTGAGCGTAACAAATAGCTGGTGGCGCACGCATGTTGGAAGCGCCATTGTATGTGCTCCCTGGCAGTGGAAACACACAGACAGCAGGAGGTAAATTCAGCAGGAGGAGGATGAGTGTGTGGCAGCAGGCAGTCAATGAGGCAGGCAGCGTGACATAATAGCCCTGGTACCTAGTGGTGATACCAGGGCTGTAAATAAACACAACAGGAGGTCCCAGGCAGCGGTCGTGCAGCCCACATCGTGTCCAATACACAACTGGGACAACACAGTTTTCAACCCGGGCACCTCAGAAAAATTAAACCTTTTTTTTTTTAATGGTTTTTTGGTTTTGTTTGTACAACCAATTACACAGATATATAGCTATTGTTTGACGTAATAGCTGGTGGCAGAGTGGCAGCAGAATGTAATTCTGTGTACCCTGGCAGTGGGAAACACAGACCGACAGCAGCAGCAGCAGGAGGAATGGAGGAGTAATGTGAGCAGCTATTGTTTGACGTAATAGCTGGTGGCAGTGTGGCAGCAGAAGGTAATTCTGTGTACCCTGGCAGTGGGAAACACAGACCGACAGCAGTAGCAGGAGGAATGGAGGAGTAGTGTGAGTGTGGCAGCAGGCAGGCAGCGTGACATAATTGCCCTGGTACCTAGCGGTGATACCAGGGCTGTAAATAAACACAACAGGAGGTCCCAGGCAGCGGTCGTGCAGCCCACATCGTGTCCAATACACAACTGGGACAACACAGTTTTCAACCCGGGCACCTCAAAAAAATTAAACCTTTTTTTTTTTTTAATGGTTTTTTGGTTTTGTTTGTACCACCAATTACACAGATATATAGCTATTGTTTGACGTAATAGCTGGTGGCAGAGTGGCAGCAGAATGTAATTCTGTGTACCCTGGCAGTGGGAAACACAGACCGACAGCAGAAGGGCAGTACACAGCAGCCCACTGTAGGTGTAAAATGTGTGGCTGCAGGCGACGTAATAGTCAAAGTGAACCAGGCTGGCTTAGTGAGCAGGAGCCAGGAGGTGGTAAAGGGTGGTAAGGCACATTAACGATGGTTCTTAGCCAGTTCATGTCCCTCTCTCGCCGACAACAGGGGCCAGGAACTCGCCTTCCACCCACGCCTGGTTCATCTTGAGAAACGTCAGTCTGTCCACAGACTTGTGAGACAGACGTGAGCGTTTCTCGGTGACCACGCCACCAGCTGCACTGAAGCAGCGCTCGGACAGCACGCTGGAAGGGGGGCAGGACAGCACTTCCAGGGCGTACTGCGCCAGCTCGCTCCAGATCTCCAGGCGCTTGACCCAATACTCCATGGGATCAACAGGGGCATCACTGTCAAGCCCACTGTAGGACCCCATGTAGTCAGCCACCATGCGGGTCAGGCGCTGGCTGTGACCGGAGGAGGATGCTGCTGCATGCACCTCCTCTCTAGTCACTGCTGCCGGAGCCTCTACAGTCCTGTAGAGCTCGTGGCTGAGAGACAGCAGGTCTGTGGGGCGCTTGCAGCTGGATGCAGGCACCTGCTGCTGCCTCTGTGCTGGCTGCTGGACAGTGGGGGTGGAAGGCTGGGGGAAGGCTTCCTCCAAGCGCTCAACAAGGGCCTGCTGCAAGCTCCTTATTTGTTGCGCTGGGTCTCCTCCTGCAGGCGGCAGGAACTGGCTCAACTTCCCCTTGAGGCGTGGGTCCAACATCATGCTGATCTAGATGTCCTCCCTCTGCTTCATCTGGATCACCCTGGGGTCCTTGCGCAGGCACGCCAGCATGTGCGCTGCCATTGGGAAGAGGCGGGCCACGTGTGCTGGCACATCGATGGCAGTGCTGTCCTCATCCTCCTCCTCTGCCTCGTCAGCCTCATCCTCTCTCCACCCCCGCACCAACTCAGCTGCACTGTGCTGCTCCCCCTCATCAGCAGCAAGGTCAGGGACCTCCACCAAGTCCTCCTCCTCCTCCCCCTCAGAGGTGGACTGTGCAGCTGCTTGCCGCTCCCTGTTCCAGCAAAGCATCGAGGGCCCTGTTCAGCAGACAAACCAGGGGCACCCACTCGCAGACTATAGCATGGTCCCTGCTCACCATGTTAGTGGCCTGCAGAAAGGGAGCCAGCACTAAGCACACCTGCTGCATGTGCCTCCAGTCATCATCGGGGACGATGGACGGGATGTTGCTGGTCTTGTCCCTTCTCTGAGTGGCGGAAACAGTGGCCAGGGCAAGGTACTGGTTGACAGCGTGCTTCTGTTCAACCAGACGCTCCAACATCGCCAGGGTGGAGTTCCAGCGAGTCGGAACGTCAAGGATCAGCCGATGGCGTGGCAGCTCCAGCTCCTTTTGCACGTCTTCCAGGCTCGCACAGGCTGCAGCCGAGCGCCAGAAGTGACGCACAACGTTCCTTGCCGTTTCCAGCAGTTCGCCCATCCCCTGGTAGGTGCGCAAGAACTTCTGCACCACCAGGTTCAGCACGTGGGCAAGACAGGGGATGCGGGTCAGGTTTCCCCTGTCTATTGCGGCAACCAGATTGGCCCCATTGTCGGCCACCACCTCTCCGACTCTGAGGCCTCTGGGGGTCAGCCAAATCCTCTCCTGCTCCTGGAGTTTGGCCAACACATGGGTTGCCGTCAGCTTGGTCTTCCCAAGGCTGACCAACTGCAGCAGCGCTTGGCAGTGGCGGGCCTTCATGCTGCTGCTGAGGCGGGGGGTTTGGCCAGGTGTGCCGGAGGATGGCAGAGGATCATAGGAACCTGCTGCATTTCCCCTGACCCTGCGGGGGGGGCACCACCCACTGTGTTGCTGCTGCTGTGCCCGCTGCTGCTCTCCCATCCTCACCCTTCCACCAAGCTGACCCAGTGGACAGTGAAAGACAGGTAGCGGCCTGTCCCGAAGCGGCTGCTCCAGGAGTCCATGGTGACGTGGACCCTTTCACCAACCGCGTGCTCCAGCCCTCGCTCCACATTGGCCATCACAAAGTGGTGCAGTGCAGGAATGGCCTTGCGGGCGAAGAAGTGTCTGCTGGGGAGCTGCCAGTCTGGGGCTGCACAAGCAAGCAGCGCACGCATGTCGCTCCCCTCCTGCACGAGCGTGTACGGCAGGAGTTGGGAGCACATGGCCCGTGCCAGCAAGCCGTTCAGCTGCCGCACGCGACGGCTGCTGGGAGGCAGAGCCCTAACCACCCCCTGGAAGGACTCGCTCAAAAGGCTCTGGCGTGGCATTTTGCTGGCACGGGAATCAGCAGACACAGCGGAGGAGGCCACTGAGGACTGGCTGCCAGAACAGGCCTCAGTGTCGGCGGCAGGAGTTGCAGAGGGGGGAGGAGCAGTGCGTTTCCACACTCCTGCTGGTGCTGCTGGAGGAGCAGGTGGGCGGGTGGCTGCTGTTGCTGCTGCTGCTGAAGGCTGTGCAGTGATGGGTGTGGTGCCACTGCCAGCACCAGATGCCTTCAGCCTCTGGAACTCCTCATGCTGGTGGAAATGTTTCGCAGCAAGGTGGTTGATGAGCGAGCTGGTGCTGAACTTTAAGGGGTCTGCACCTCTGCTCAACTTCCGCTGACAGTGGTTGCAAGTGGCGTACTTGCTGTACACTGTGGGCATGGTGAAAAAGCGCCAGATTGGTGACAAAAACAACCCCCTACGGCATGGAACCGCTGCTGCCTGTCTCCCTGTGGTGGTTGGGGGGGGCTTGGGTGCGGCTGGTGGTGGTACTGGCAGATGCTGCTGAGCCTGAGACACCAGCAGGCTGTGGGACCTGCCTACTGCTGCCAATGCTTGCAATGATGCGCCTCCTTGCAAGGCCCACAAGCGCATCCTCCTCCTCCTCCTCAGAGCTGCTGATGACGACATCCCCTGGAGGTGGTGGCACCCAGTCTCTGTCTGTCACCGTGTCATCATCATCCTCCCCCTCCTGAAACATGTCCTGCTGGGATGATGACCCCCCAAACTCCTCTCCTGATGCATGGATGGGCTGCTTGACTGTCGCCACAGTCTTGCTGTCCAATCCCTCATCCCCCAAAGTGCCCATCAGCATCTCCTCCTCCAAATCGCCAACAACAGCAGACAATTGACTCATCATGCCTGGGGTCAAAAGAGTGCTGAGTGACAGGTCGGCGACTGACGGTGAACTGGCCTCCTCCCCAGGCCCTGCTGGGCGGCTGCTGCGAACAGGGGTGGTGGTGGTGGTGAGGGTGGAGGCCTCGGATGCAGAGCTGATGGCGGGCTGCTCATCCTCCGTCATGAGTTGCACCACAGTGTCTGCATCCTTTTCCTCAATGGGACGTTTCCGACCCGGCTGGAGGAAAATCGGAGCAGGTGCTACACGCTGCTGCTGCTGTGTCTCTGCAGCGTGAGTTGCAGATGCTCCTGCTGGGTGGCGCCCAAGGCGTCCACGGCCAGTGGCTATGGGAGGAATGTTAGCCACTGACGCTGCTGCTTCTGCTGCGGAACTGTGCATGGTGGCGTGGCCGCGCCCGCGGCTTGCCACAATGCTGCTCCCTCTCCTCCTGATTCCCTTGCTGCCCTTCCCCTTGCCCAAACCGCGCTGGCTGCCACTTCCAGACATCTTCGATGTTTTGGGCGTAAACACAAAAGTTTTTGAAAAGGGCGGGTGAAAAGTGGGGTACTTTAATGGAGTGGGTTGGTGGGTGAGGTGACTGAGTGTCCCGACTCCCTAGTACAGTAAGTAGTAACAGTCAGGAAGTACAACTAGCAGTTACAATAATCAGTAGTAATCACAAGGAAATAGAGTGTGTGTACACTACAGACAGTGAGTGCACGCACGCGCAAGCACGCGCAGGAGCTGGCCTATGAACAGAGAGTGAGTGAGTGTCCCTAGTACAGTAAGTAAGTAGTAACAGTCAGGAAGTACAACTAGCAGTTACAATAATCAGTAGTAATCACAAGGAAATAGAGTGTGTACACTACAGACAGTGAGTGCACGCACGTGCAAACACGCGCAGGAGCTAGCCTATGAACAGAGAGTGAGTGAGTGTCCCTACTACAGTAAGTAAGTAGTAACAGTCAGGAAGTACAACTAGCAGTTACAATAATCAGTAGTAATCACAAGGAAATAGAGTGTGTACACTACAGACAGTGAGTGCACGCATGTGCAAACACGCGCAGGAGCTAGCCTATGAACAGAGAGTGAGTGAGTGTCCCTACTACAGTAAGTAAGTAGTAACAGTCAGGAAGTACAACTAGAAGTTACAATAATCAGTAGTAATCACAAGGAAATAGAGTGTGTGTACACTACAGACAGTGCACGCATACGCACACACGTGCAGGAGCTAGCCTATGAACAGTGACTGAGTGAGTGTCCCTACTACAGTAAGTAAGTAGTAACTGTCAGGAAGTACAACTAGAAATTACAATAATCAATCAGTAATCAGAAGGAAATAGTGTGTGTACACAGACAGTGAGTGCACGCACACGCAGGAGCTAGTAGCCTATGAACAGTGACTGAGTGAGTGTCCCTACTACAGTAAGTAAGTAAGTAGTAGCAGTGCTGGTCGTAATGGAGAAAGCTACGCTTACGGATCATTACGCGTAATTTCACGGTATTACGCATTACGAAATTACGCTTACGGCATAGACACTTTTAATTTCGGTACATGTCTATAATTACGCATAGCACTTACGCAATTACGCGTAAGTATACCGTAATTCAGGTTATTACGTTATAGGTTTACGCGTAAAATCCTACTAGCAATTAATGCGTAAGGTCATGCTGCCAAGCGGAAAAGTTGACGCATGGATCAATGTTAGGTAGCCGCCGACTTTAAGGGTTAATAGCAAAGCCCCCTTAAGTGCTAAGAGCCTCAAATTTGGAGAATATATTAAGGAGATCAGAAGGAATAAGAGGAAAAATTTTTTTTTCAAAAAGACCTTATAGTTTTTGAGAAAATCGATTTTTAAGTTTCAAGGGCAAAAATGTCTTTTAAATGCGGAAAATGTCCGTTTTTTTTGCACAGGTAACAATAGTGTTTTATTTTCATAGATTCCCCCAAGTGGGAAGAGTTTTACTTACTTCGTTCTGAGTGTGGGAAATATAAAAAAAAACGACGTGGGGTCCCCCCTCCCAGACCTCTTTAACCCCTTGTCCCCCATGCAGACTGGGATAGCCAGAATGCGGAGCACCGGCCGCGTGGGGCTCCGCACCCTGACTATACCAGCCCGCATGGTCCATGGATTGGGGGGTCTCGGAAGGCCAAGCTTTCCCCTCCCCCTCCGAGCCCTTGTCCAATCCAAGGACAAGGGGCTCTTCTCCACCTCCGATGGGCGGTGGAGGTGGAGGTCGCGATTTCCTGGGGAGGGGTTCATGGTGGCATCTGGGAGTCCCCTTTAAAAAGGGGTCCCCCAGATGCCCACCCCCCTCCCAGGAGAAATGAGTATAGAGGTACTTGTAGTACCCCTTACCCATTTCCTTTAAGAGTTAAAAGTAAATAAACACACAAACACATAGAAAAAGTATTTTAATTGAACAAAAAACATAACCACGAAAAAAGTCCTTTAATATTCTTAATTAACCATTAATACTTACCTGTCCCTTTAAAAGCCAGTTCCCACGCAATATCCTCGGAAATATACTAATCAGTTACAATGTAACAAAGTTATTACAATGTAACAAATTTTTCCTCTTATTTCCACTGATCCCCTTAATATACCCTGTGAATTTGGTGTTCCTAAATTTTAAGCAGGCTTTGCTATTAACCGTTAAAGTCGGCGGGTTTTTAAATGTATATATTTTTCCTTTGAAACTTTAACATCGATTTTCTCAAAAACTATAAGGTCTTTTTGAAAAAAATTTTTTTCCTCTTATTCCTTCTGATCTCCTTAATATATTCTCCAAATTTGAGGCTCTTAGCACTTAAGGGGGCTTTGCTATTAACCCTTAAAGTCGGCGGCTTTTTTATATTATACGGGAGCGTAATATTACGCGATTACGGCAGACTGTGTAATTTCAATGGGAGTTTACTGTCTTACGCGTAATTTGTTACGCGTAAAACGTAACCCTATGGTCTACGCGTAATTAATTACGCGTAATACCGTAACCTTACACGTAACGCTTACGGTGCATTTGTAGTGAATTACGATGCGTAATTACGCTAATGCGTAATTTCGGCCCAGCACTGAGTAGTAGTAACTGTCAGGAAGTACAACTAGAAATTACAATAATCAATCAGTAATCAGAAGGAAATAGTGTGTGTACACAGACAGTGAGTGCACGCACACGCAGGAGCTAGTAGCCTATGAACAGTGACTGAGTGAGTGTCCCTACTACAGTAAGTAAGTAGTAACTGTCAGGAAGTACAACTAGAAATTACAATAATCAGTAATCAGAAGGAAATAGAGTGTGTGTACACTACAGTACACAGACAGTGAGTGCACGCACACGCAGAAGCTAGTAGCCTATGAACAGTGACAGTGAGTGTCCTAGTACAGTTACAGTATATAACTACAATACAAAATACAATCACTAAGTAGTAAAGGACAGCAGAAATACTGGTATAGAGATGAGAAATAAACTAACAGAGGACAGGAGGACAGCTGCCCAGTGCCCACACAGGCAGGCCCTGAGGCCTAAAGCTGTAAGCCTGCAGCAGCTGGCCTGTCTCTATGTAACACAAAAGCTACTAACTAAAATACAATATCTATCTAACTAACAACAATATAGGTGTGTATAGGAGGTGTATGTGAGCAAAAACGCTAGGTAAATGACCACAATAGAGTAGAGTTGGGCCGAACCTCCGATTTTAGGTTCGCGAACCGGGTTCGCGAACTTCCGCGGAAGGTTCGGTTCGCGTTAAAGTTCGCGAACCGCAATAGACTTCAATGGGGATGCGAACTTTGAAAAAAAAAATAATTATGCTGGCCACAAAAGTGATGGAAAAGATGTTTCAAGGGGTCTAACACCTGGAGGGGGGCATGGCGGAGTGGGATACATGACAAAAGTCCCCAGGAAAAATCTGGATTTGACGCAAAGCAGCGTTTTAAGGGCAGAAATCACATTGAATGCTAAATGACAGGCCTAAAGTGCTTTAAAACATCTTGCATGTGTATACATCAATCAGGTAGTGTAATTAAGGTACTGCTTCACACTGACACACCGAACTCATCGTGTAACGCACCGCAAACAGCTGTTTGTGTAGTGACGGCCGTGCTGGACTGGTGCGCACCATGGCGAGAGTGCAGGTTTTGGTGGCTTTACAGCCCATATGGTCGCCTGGCTGATGTAGCTGAATGACAGAACAGTGACTGTCCAGCTGATCAAATTTGGTCTGACCACAATGAAGCAACGACCTTATTATCTTTTGTGTGCCCCCCGAGACACTCATCTATGCGCCGGTCATTGCTTCATTGTGATACGCAAGCCCCTTCACCACGGCAAGGTAATGATCACGAAGGGGAATGGGCGCATGTACATGCCTTTTCTTTTGTTGTTGCAGCTGCCCGCAGTGCAGCCAGAAAAATTAGGCAGTCATGTACACGCACCATAAAAATTATTACAGCGGCCGCTGCTAGCAGCGGCCTAAAAAATTCAGCAATCCGCCTGGAGTCCCGGACCCTGTTGGTGGTGGCGGAGAAGGTAGTCAAGTGGCCTGCAGGCAGACATGCTGTGTGGAGGGACTGGGAGCGACTTAGTCTTCATGGGGCAGCCCAGGCAGCCAGTCACACGGCATGCAGGCAGAGATGCTGTGTGTGCGGGGACTGACTTCGTCTTGGGGCGGGCAGCAGCCCTCCGGGATCCATGCCTCATTCATTTTGATAAAGGTGAGGTACTTAACACTTTTGTAAAAAAAACAAAAGTTTGCTTTCCTAAAACAGAAAGAATTTGCGATAATTCAGGTTGGAGTGAGCTCGAGATGTCTCCCAGGCACCACTGCTGAATATATGCAAATTAACCATTGTACCCTTAGAAGCTAAACACACCTCCAGAACCGCTGGAATGCAATGATGTGTCAGCTTGTTAAATTGTACAGAGCCAAAATAATCCAACATGCATACAGACTGTTTCAGATTGTTTGATCCGCATCAGTGCATGGCATGGATTAATTTGGCTCTATGGAGTAGGGCTTGTAAATCCGAGAGGCACAGACTAACCAGCAAGCTCATGGTGACCCAGAACTCATTGGGGTGTGTAAGGGACTACAATGGTCCTAAAAGCCCCCTTACTAAGATGTTAAGAAAAACAAGTTTGCTTTCCTAAAACAGAAAGAATTTGCGATAATTCAGGTTGGAGTGAGCTCGAGATGTCTCCCAGGCACCACTGCTGAATATATGCAAATTAACCATTGTACCCTTAGAAGCTAAACACTTTTGTGACTGAGGCGACTTCTCTTCTCTGTGACAAAGCCTCCAGCTGCGCTGAAGGTCCTCTCTGACAGGACGCTTGCGGCAGGGCAGGAGAGAAGTTGGATGGCAAATTGGGACAGCTCTGGCCACAGGTCAAGCCTGCGCACCCAGTAGTTCAAGGGTTCCTCATCGCTGTTCACAGCAGTGTCTACATCCACACTTAAGGCCAGGTAGTCGGCTACCTGCCGTTCCAGGCGTTGGTGGAGGGTGGATCCGGAAGGGCTACGGCGAGGCGTTGGACTAAAGAACGTCCGCATGTCCGACATCACCATGAGATCGCTGGAGCGTCCTGTCTTTGACTGCGTGGACACGGGAGGAGGATTAGTGGCAGTGGTACCTTGCTGGCGTTGTGCTGTCACATCACCCTTAAAGGCATTGTAAAGCATAGTTGACAGCTGGTTCTGCATGTGCTGCATCCTTTCCACCTTCCGGTGAGTTGGAAACAGGTCCGCCACTTTGTGCCTGTACCGAGGGTCTAGTAGTGTGGCCACCCAGTACAGCTCATTCCCCTTGAGGTTTTTTATACGGGGGTCCCCTTAACAGGCAGGACAGCATAAAAGATGACATCTGCACAAAGTCGGATCCAGTACCCTCCATCTCCTCTTGCTCTTCCTCAGTGACGTCAGGAAAGTCAACCTCCTCCCCCCAGCCGCGAACAATACCACGGGAAGGTTGAGCAGCACAAGCCCCCTGCGACGCCTGCTGCGGTTGTTCTCCTGCCGCTGTCCCCTCCTCCTCCTCCTCCAAAGAAACACCTTGCTCATCATCCTCTGAGTCTGACTCGTCTTCTGCACACGACTTCTCTTCTTCCTCCTCCTCCCCCCTCTGTGCTGCCGCAGGTGTTGAGGAAACAGCTGGGTCTGATGAAAATTGGTCCCATGCCTGTTCCTGCTGTAACGGTTCCTCGTCACGCTCATTCACAGCTTCATCCGCCACTCTACGCACAGCACGCTCCAAGAAGTAAGCGTAGGGAATTAAGTCGCTGATGGTGCCCTCACTGCGGCTCACCAGGTTGGTCACCTCCTCAAACGGCCGCATGAGCCTGCATGCATTTTCCATCAGTGTCCAGTTGTCGGGCCAGAACATCCCCATCTTCCCAGACTGTTTCGTTCTACTGTAGTTGTAGAGGTACTGGGTGACGGCTTTCTTCTGTTCTAGCAGGCGGGAGAACATGAGCAGGGTCGAGTTCCATCGAGTCGGGCTATCGCAAATGAGGCGTCTTACCCACCTGTTGTTTTTCCGCTGAATTTCCGCAAAGCGTGCCATGGCTGTGTAAGACCGCCTCAAATGCCCACAGAACTTCCTGGCCTGCTTCAGGACATTCGCTAAGCCAGGGTACTTTGCCACAAATCTTTGAACCACTAGATTCATGACATGTGCCATGCAGGGTATGTGTGTCAGCTTCCCCATATGCAAAGCGGCAAGCAGATTGCTGCTGCTGTCACACACCACGTTGCCTATCTCCAGGTGGTGCGGGGTCAGCCACTCATCAACCTGTTAAGAGCAGCCAGGAGAGCTGCTCCAGTGTGACTCTCCGCTTTGAGACAAGACATGTCTAACACTGCGTGACACCGTCGTACCTGGCATGCAGCATAGGCCCTGCGGAGCTGGGGCTGTGTAGCTGGAGAGGAGAACTGCCACTCAGCCAAGGAGGAGGAGGACAGCGAAGAGCATGTAGCAGGAGGAGAGGAGGTGGCAGGAGGCCTGCCTACAAGCCGTGGAGGTGTCACAATTTGGTCCGCTGCGCCCTGCTTGCCATCGTTCACCACCAGGTTCACCCAATGGGCTGTGTACGTAATGTAGCGGCCCTGCCCGTGCTTGGCAGACCAGGCATCCGTGGTCAGGTGTACCCTTGACCCAACGCTCTTCGCAAGAGATGACACCACTTGCCTCTCAACTTCACGGTGCAGTTGGGGTATGGCCTTTCTCGAAAAATAAGTGCGGCCTGGCATCTTCCACTGTGGTGTTCCGATGGCCACAAATTTACGGAAGGCCTCAGAGTCCACCAGTCGGTATGGTAACAGCTGCCGAGCTAACAGTTCCGCCACGCCAGCTGTCAGACGCCGGGCAAGGGAGTGACTGGCCGAAATTGGCTTCTTCCGCTCAAACATTTCCTTCACGGACACCTGACTGCTGCTGTGGGCAGAGGAGCAGGAACCGCTCAAGGGCAGAGGCGGAGTGGAGGAGGGTGCCTGTGAAGGTGCAAGGGAGAAAGCGGCAGAAGCAGATGATGCACCTGAAGGAGGAAGAGGAGAAGGAGGGTGACTTTTCTTTTGTGTGCTGCTGCTGCTTTTGCTCAGGTGGCCATCCCATTGCTGTTTGTGCCTTTTCTCCAGGTGCCTTCGTAAGGCACTTGTCCCTACGTGAGTGTTGGCCTTTCCACGGCTCAATTTTTGTTGGCAGAGCGAACAGATGGCTTTGGTCCGATCTGAGGCACACACATTAAAAAATTTCCACACCGCTGAGCCACCCTGGGATGTGGGCACTATGGGGACCTCAGCAGCTGATGCTGAAGGGCAAGTTGGCTGGCTGTACATAGGTGGCGATACATGGTGCCGGACTCTGCCACCAGCTGTTTCTGACGAAGAGCTGCCCCAGCTTCTTTCAGCAACTTCTATCCTCCTACTACTCTCTGACTCCCCCTCTGAACTGTCACCCTCTTCATCTCCTCTATTGGGAACATACAGAGGATCCCTATCATCGTCATCATCGTAATCATCCTGCCCAGCTTCGCTTGACTCAGAAAAATCCAAACATGCACCATCAGTAGGTCCTTCATCCTCCTTACACGTTACATCCATAGTGTTGCCGCGTAACGCAGACATATGAGCTGGTGAAAATTCATCTGGCTGTAACAACAATGGCTGTGCATCAGTGATTTCACCACTAAATAATTCTTGCGAAGTGTCAAATGCAGCGGAAGTGGTGCTAGTAGTAGCGCTGGTGGCTGAGCAAGATGAGGTGTTCTGTGTCGCTAAACACTCAACCACATCCTGACAATCTTGGGACGTGATGGGACGTGCCTTCTTCCGAGCACTGTACTGTGGGCCAGGTCCACACGAAATTACATTTACACGACCTCGCGCAGACCTGCCGGGTGGCCTTCCCCCGGCCTCGGCACTACCTCTTCCTCTACCTGTTTTTTCCATATCGGGTATGCACGGAGTGATATATCACACTGCGTGCACTCACGTAGGTAGGTGGGTTCACTTAACTGCACAGGTATGCGCACTGATGCGGTGGGTTCACTGAACAGAACAGGTATGCAGTGGCAGGTTCAATGAACAGTACAGGTATACAGTGGCGGGTTCACTGAACAGGTATGCAGTGGCGGGTTCACTAAACAGGTATACAGTGGCGGGTCCACTGAACAGGTATACAGTGGTGGGTTCACAGAACAGGTATGCAGTGGCAGGTTCACTGAACACAACAGGTATGCAGTGGTGGGTTCACAGCACAGGTATGCAGTGGTGGGTTCACAGCACAGGTATGCAGTGGTGGGTTCACAGCACAGGTATGCAGTGGTGGGTTCACAGCACAGGTATGCAGTGGTGGGTTCACTGAACAGGTATGCAGTGGTGGGTTCACAGCACAGGTATGCAGTGGTGGGTTCACAGCACAGGTATGCAGTGGCGGGTTCACTAAACAGGTATACAGTGGTGGGTCCACTGAACAGAACAGGTATACAGTGGTGGGTTCACAGAACAGGTATGCAGTGGCAGGTTCACTGAACACAACAGGTATGCAGTGGTGGGTTCACTGAACAGGTATGCAGTGGTGGGTTCACTGAACAGGTATGCAGTGGTGGGTTCACTGAACAGGTATGCAGTGGTGGGTTCACTGAACAGGTATGCAGTGGTGGGTTCACTGAACAGGTATGCAGTGGTGGGTTCACTGAACAGGTATGCAGTGGTGGGTTCACAGCACAGGTATGCAGTGGTGGGTTCACAGCACAGGTATGCAGTGGCGGGTTCACTAAACAGGTATACAGTGGCGGGTCCACTGAACAGAACAGGTATACAATGGTGGGTTCACAGAACAGGTATGCAGTGGCAGGTTCACTGAACACAACAGGTATGCAGTGGTGGGTTCACAGAACAGGTATGCAGTGGTGGGTTCACAGAACAGGTATGCAGTGGTGGGTTCACAGCACAGGTATGCAGTGGTGGGTTCACAGCACAGGTATGCAGTGGTGGGTTCACTGAACAGGTATGCAGTGGTGGGTTCACAGCACAGGTATGCAGTGGTGGGTTCACAGCACAGGTATGCAGTGGTGGGTTCACAGCACAGGTATGCAGTGGTGGGTTCACAGCACAGGTATGCAGTGGTGGGTTCACAGCACAGGTATGCAGTGGTGGGTTCACAGCACAGGTATGCAGTGGTGGGTTCACTGAACAGGTATGCAGTGGTGGGTTCACAGAACAGGTATGCAGTGGCGGGTTCACTGAACAGAGCAGGTATACAGTGGCGGGTTCACAGAACAGGTATGCAGTGGCAGGTTCACTGAACACAACAGGTATACAGTGGCGGGTCCACTGAACACAACAGGTATGCAGTGGCGGGTTCACTGAACACAACAGGTATGCAGTGGTGGGTTCACAGCACAGGTATGCAGTGGTGGGTTCACAGCACAGGTATGCAGTGGTGGGTTCACAGCACAGGTATGCAGTGGTGGGTTCACAGCACAGGTATGCAGTGGTGGGTTCACAGCACAGGTATGCAGTGGTGGGTTCACAGCACAGGTATGCAGTGGTGGGTTCACAGCACAGGTATGCAGTGGTGGGTTCACAGCACAGGTATGCAGTGGTGGGTTCACAGCACAGGTATGCAGTGGTGGGTTCACAGCACAGGTATGCAGTGGCGGGTTCACAGAACAGGTATGCAGTGGCGGGTTCACTGAACAGAGCAGGTATACAGTGGCGGGTTCACAGAACAGGTATGCAGTGGCAGGTTCACTGAACACAACAGGTATGCAGTAGCGGGTTCACTAAACAGGTATACAGTGGCGGGTTCACTGAACACAACAGGTATGCAGTGGCGGGTTCACTGAACACAACAGGTATGCAGTGGTGGGTTCACTGAACAGGTATGCAGTGGTGGGTTCACTGAACAGGTATGCAGTGGTGGGTTCACTGAACAGGTATGCAGTGGTGGGTTCACTGAACAGGTATGCAGTGGTGGGTTCACTGAACAGGTATGCAGTGGTGGGTTCACTGAACAGGTATGCAGTGGTGGGTTCACTGAACAGGTATGCAGTGGTGGGTTCACTGAACAGGTATGCAGTGGTGGGTTCACTGAACAGGTATGCAGTGGTGGGTTCACAGAACAGGTATGCAGTGGCAGGTTCACTGAACAGTACAGGTATGCAGTGGCGGGTTCACTGAACAGTACAGGTATGCAGTGGCGGGTTCACTGAACAGTACAGGTATGCAGTGGCGGGTTCACTGAACAGTACAGGTATGCAGTGGCGGGTTCACTGAACAGTACAGGTATACAGTGGCGGGTTCACTGAACACAACAGGTATGCAGTGGCGGGTTCACTAAACAGGTATACAGTGGCGGGTCCACTGAACAGAACAGGTATGCAGTGGTGGGTTCACAGCACAGGTATGCAGTGGTGGGTTCACAGCACAGGTATGCAGTGGTGGGTTCACAGCACAGGTATGCAGTGGTGGGTTCACAGCACAGGTATGCAGTGGTGGGTTCACAGCACAGGTATGCAGTGGTGGGTTCACAGCACAGGTATGCAGTGGTGGGTTCACAGCACAGGTATGCAGCCAGCCCAGGAGGAACAAGTTAAGCCTAACTAATCTTTCTCTGAGAGACAGTCTGCAGCAGCTCGCCCTACTCTCACTAATGCAGGCACACGAGTGACCGTAATGGCCGCCGCTGCCTGCTTTATATAAGGGGGGGTGGGGCTCCAGGGGCTAGTGTAGCCTAATTGGCTACACTGGGCCTGCTGACTGTGATGTAGAGGGTCAAAGTTGACCCTCATAGTGCATTGTGGGGCGAACCGAACTTCCGGAAACGTTCGCCTGCGGGAGGCGAACGCGAACCACCAAGGTTCGCCGGGAACCGTTCGCCGGCAAACCGTTCGGCCCATCTCTACAATAGAGCTCTTGCTAAGCCAACGCACAAAGGAGCAGATCTCTCTCTGTACAAGTCTCAGGCAAGGACGGAAAAACCTAAAATGGCGGCCGCTATTTATAGGGTAGGGGCTGGCCAGGGTCCCCCTCTGTGATTGGCTGCCGTCAGAGGGCCTGGGAGCCCTCTGATTGGCTCGAAGGACATCAATCTGGGCTATGACGGTATTCGAGCTCGGTATTCGAGCTCGAATACCGTCGTTTGCTCGAATAGCTCGAATAGTGAATGGGCTATTCGAGTTTACTCGAATAGCCCATTCGAATACCACCAGCTATTCGGAGCTCGAATACCGAGCTCGAATAACTGAAAAAGAGCTCGAATATTCGAGCTCTGCTGAGCACCACTGATAATAATGTAAAAATTTCAAATATTCAATTCCTGTTATTTCATGCCCATGTTTGAACACACCTTTGTTAGCAGTGTGGTTGAATATGTTGCTATACTGTAAAGCTCTGTCCACAAGCTTGATGAATGTGACTGAGTTGTCCAATAAGGACTGCTTGTGCAGGGAATGCAACATTTGCACATCAGGGGCTGACATGGGCAGCACGGTGGCGTAGTGGTTAGCGCTCTCGCCTTGTAGCGCTGGGTCCCAGGTTCGAATCCCAGCCAGGTCAACATCTGCAAGGAGTTTGTATGTTCTCCCTGTATCGACTTGGGTTTCCTTCGGGCACTGCGGTTTCCTCAACCATTTCAAAAACATACAGAGAAGTTAATTGGCTTCCCCCTAAATTGGCCCTAGAGTACGATACACACTACATGATACATACATAGACATATGACTATGGTAGGGACTAGATTGTGAGCTCCTCTGATGGACAGTTAGTGACAAGACAATATACTCTGTACAGTGCTGCGGAAGATGTAGGCGCTAAAAATAAATAATAATAATAATAATAATAATAATGTGCAAATGCTGGATTCCCAGCACAGGCAGTCGTTATTGGACGACTCGGGCAAGATTTATCCGCTGCTTGTCAAACTGGTGGATCACTTGGGTCGATTGGCTGAGTGGTTTTCTCCCCATGGCCATTTGTAGAGGTAGCCGGAGTGGGCGACTGACTGAGGTGTAGAGGTGGGTGAGCGTGGACACAGAGCAGTTACATATTACCTTCCAGGATCCACACACGCATCTATCTATCTTCCTCCAAGGCGTGTCGCATTGTTGACAGTGGCCACTGTGATGACATGCAGATATGACATCACGGGGGCCTGTTACAAATGCAATGGATGCCTAGGAGGGAGAAGATGGATGTAGTGTGCATCCCGGAAGGGGATTTGTAATTGCTCTGTGCTCACGCTCACCTACTGCTACATCCTCCAGGAGCACCTATCCCTGGCTAACCTATACTGGGGGCTCCCATGCGTGGCTACATATACTGGGGGACTATCTGCCCTGGTTCTCCCCACTATCCAGCCCCCACATAACATCACCCTTGTGGTGCTCTGTTGGCGCCACCAGCCCTCCACCATATGACTAGAACAGGTTGATAACCTATAGTCTAGTTCCATCTCTGCCTTTCAATGTAAATACAGCCATATGGCAACAGTTGAAGCACCACGCGTGTCAAGTGGTGAAGTAACCTGGCAGCAGAGGACCACAACTTGTTGCACTGGAGCCTGGCTGTGGCCACGCTCAGATGTGAGACTCTGGGGGCAGAGAGGGGGTGCCTGTGAAGCGCTAGTACCAAGCACATGGGCTGTGCAGGTGCATCCACTGCCTGCCAGAAGCCTTTACAGTAGCATTATTATTATTATTTAGTATTTATATAGCGCTGACATCTTCCACAGCGCTGTACAGAGTATATAGTCTTGTCACTAACTGTCCCTCAGAGCAGCTCACAATCTAATCCCTACCATAGTCCTATGTCTATGTATCTATCGTGTAGTATATATGTATTGTAGTCTAGGCCCAATTTAGGGGGAAGCCAAATAACTTATCTGTATGTTTTTCGGATGTTGGAGGAAACCAGAGTGCCCGGAGGAAACCCACACAGACACGGGGAGAACATACAAACTCCTTGCAGATGTTTACTTGGCTGGGATTTCAACCAGGGACCCAGCGCTGCAAGGCGAGAGCTCCAACCACTATGCCACCGTGCTGCCCATGGTGGCGTAGTATGCATTATTTGACATGTATCCTTTGCATTGGCATGTATTGGTGTGCACAACGCACTCAATATGCCTTTTCGACCTACACTGTAACCCTGTTTTCTGAATGAAAATAGCCCAGTGTCAAATTAGCCCAACTGGTGGGTGGAAAATAGTGTACTGTGTGTTTGACTATCAAGCAGGTGTTTGATTGAGAAACACATTTTACAAACATGCCACATGTTACTTATCTTTGTAATTTGGGGCATATAATTACTGGTTTTTGAAAAATAATAATAATAAAAAAAAAAATCTATAATCGTGTAAGATTATCATCCAATAGGTTCAAAATGTCAAGTTCCAGTTCTGAAGGTGAACCAGAAACTCTTGAAGATCTAGTAAATCTGGATGAGTCATACACTTCCAGTGAGTCTGAAGATTTTACACATGAGTAGTATCCACCCAGAAGTGGAAGAAAGTTCTGATGAATGTTCCATCCTGGAAGAGGTATGTGTGATGGACAGGGCTGTGGGGTCGGTCCAAAAATCCTCCGACTCCAACTCCTCAGTTTAGGATTCCACCGACTCCGACTCCACGACTCCGACTCCACGACTCCGACTCCACAGCCCTGGTGATGGAACCACTTGCTAGACCCCGACCCGGGCCACTCCGTCAAGACAACGCTACCAGAACCTCAGGAAGTAACTCAGCTACAGGACGGTACTGGGATAAACCTATGCACTGGGCAGAACCAATGTCATTAACCTCCCTGCCGTTATAAAAAATTGCTGCGCACGGCAGGGAGGGTGTTTTTTGGCTTTTTTTTTTTCTTAGCATGTAGCTAGCCTAGCGCTAGCTACATGCTCCCCCCCCCCCCCCCCCCCTTCCTGCGGCGTCCCCCCGAATGCGCCGATCGCCGCCGGCGCAAATACCCATCCGGAAATCCCGTTCTGAACGGGATTTCCAGGAGGGCTTCCCCCGTCGCCATGACGACGGGCGCGATGACGTCATCGACATCGTGACGTCAGAGGGAGTCCCGAACCACCCCTCGACGCTGCCTGGCACTGATTGGCCAGGCAGCGCACGGGTCTCGGGGGGGGGGGGGGGGGCACCCTCTGATGCGGCGGGTTGCGGCGAATCGGCGCGGAGCGGCGGTGATCGTAAGTTACACGGAGCTAGCAAAGTGCTAGCTGCGTGTAACAAAAAAAAAAATTATGCAAATCGGCCCAGCAGGGCCTGAGGAATCCTCCGCGGTAGGTTACCCCGAGCTGAGCTCGGGATAACCGGCAGGGAGGTTAAGCAAGCCCGCACAGAAGCAAGAGACAGCACTCTGAACTTCTGTGATTCCAAACAGTAACTCCCTTTATTCAGTCAAACAAGACAATTTATACACAACAGCAAAACCCCCACCTTTGGGAAGGATTGTCCATCCCAACCATGTGGTACTCATTATACAAAGTTAAACAGTTTATCTTACCTATCTGTACACAATAAGGTCCAGCACCTGGAATACACTACTGTACACATTACAACAGCTCCCCACAGAGATAATTAAATCAGGTGATGATATTCCTGGACACACTGTCTCTCAAGGTGTTAAATGTCTTCAGCCATGTTGGCACCTTCCAAGGGCCCTGTGACATCACAGGGCTAAGTAATGGCCCATACTCACGGGCTACTTTTGTAGATTGTCGCTAGCACACGGGAGCGTGTGCGCGACAGTTTGGCGACAGCTCGTCGCCAGGTCCCTCCGCATACACACCACGGAAGAGGGATCATTGATGCGACGGAAGCTGTCGCCGACGTTCCTCTCCCCCCCCCCCCCCCGCCGCCGGAAATTAGGTTGCTGTCGCTAGTCCGCATACACACGCGGACTAGGGACCAGTTGCGGCGAAGTTGCAGCGGCAACTGTCGTTAGGCGATAGACCGCGCAAATCGCTTGGCGACAGCAGCCACGAGCGACGGTTCGGGGCGCGCACGCCATACTCACGGGTGACCTGTCACCGCAACACGCGCGTGCCACGTGGTTGTGGCGACAATTGTAGCCCGTGAGTATGGGCCATAAGTCCAAGACAGCCCGGAGCCACTGTTTGTAATGTGGAAGTCTATTTCTTTCCAACCCATGCATGCTTCTCCAACGCATGGGTTGGCCAGTGAATCAGAGGAACGCTGTATACTTTGGGTACCCCTAAATGTTCCCCAATCCATTTGGTCCTAGCTTATGTGACAGTATGTTTAAATACACATGAATGTATGTATCTCTATCAAGCAATATACTTTTACATAATCTTTTTTCAGACTGAATTCCAAGCAGCAGGATGACAGGAATATGTGGATTCAGAAATGACTGCTGAGGAGAGAGCACAAAGGGTAAGTTTACTTTGTATAATACAGTAGAGTCCCGAGTATCCGCACAAGCAGGGATAGCCTGATGAGATATATGTGCATGCCAGTTGCTTGAGCATACAAGAAAAAAAAAATCACCCTGAAATAGTCACTGATCATACAGTGACATCTAGTAGCAGCCTGTATGTATCTCCTTGCAAGCATCTTTCCATCTTCTCCCGCACATGACCTGCATTGGGTCAGGTGACAGGCCAGCTTATGTACTTGGATGCTGGAACCCGATAAAGACACCACGAGGAGTTAGAGCAAGGCTGCTAGATGTTACTGAAGGCTTGGAAAGTATCCTTCTGCCTGCTAGAACCCCATCGGGTGCAGTGGGCCTATCACTAGCTCTGCGTTAGTGAGGTCATGATGACATAGAATGACATTGTGATAGCAGCTCCTGGCAAGTGCATGTTTCACAGTGAGTTTCATGTTTGATCTGTGTGCACTATTGTGTTTCCTGACATGCAAAGGTTATTGTAAAATGTTCCCAATGTGGAATTGCAGTACAAATCACATAACACTAGGTTTGCAATGCGAGTTGCATGCACTCCCATTAACTTGACAAACACAGCAACACTGCATCAGACACTGCAATTGTAAAGTGAAATAAACAACGCACCACTGATGAGGGTGGCCTTGTGATGGCCCGGGGAAATAAATGCAATTCGATAACTGAATAGTAATATATGTCATGTGGCAGCGCCCTTAACCCTTTGCCGAAAAGTAGAAACGCACCACAAGCATGGAGCAGAAGAGATCCTAATTTAGTGAAAATGACAATTGTGGTTGAAAAAATGTATAGTGGTTTAGAGAAGTAATTCAATTGCTTCGGAAACCTGACTGAATGGAAGGATCTTGTTGGCCACAAACAGTATTTTTATACCCGTTTAATTATTTTGCTATTTTTATCATTTGCAAAGTCTATATCAATTTTAGTACTTTTATAGAGTGTAATGTTTGTGTTTTCTTAACTTAGACACAAATGGTTATGGACGAGATCTACGCTACTTTCCCATGTTTTGATGAAGATTACAACTTCCCATTCAATCCAAGAAGGCCCTTACAGACAGACAATGAAGGGTCAGAGGCGTCAACGTCTCACCATGCACCAGTTACAGGTAGAATTGGGAACAGCAACTGGTGTTTATGTGGAAACTGTATTTCCATGCCAACGGACTTAGAAAGCATCTGCTGCCAGGATGCTGAGGACATCAAGTCTTTCATACCTGATGACTTACAATGTATTACACAAATCTCAGACTTTCATCACCTTTGCACAAACCCAATTATTGTGGAAGCCCATTTTAGGACTCATCCGGACAATACAACCCATCCTCCTGCCGATGTAGATCACAGGTAACTAAGCTCTATCCTTACAGTTCTCTTCTAATCTATAAAGAAGTGTACTCTTTATTAACTACAATTTTGTTTTTCAGAAAACTCCATAGAACCGCATATCGTTCTTTTGTGTCATGGATTTATGGCTATCTTGGGAAAGGGAGGAGGCGTCCAATCCCATCTTGCACCGTAAAAAGTGTGTGAAACACTTTTCCAGACCCTCAGGGAATTTACAAGGGGTTTTATTATGGCAACGATTTTGATGCGGCTGAAATGCTTGATTACTAATTGTTTCAAATTATTTACTTCCTAATAAAAAGTCAAGCTTTATTTGTATTATCATTTTAAAATACTGTTGGTTTTCCAATACGCAAAGTAGAATGCACCGACTCAGATGCCTAATGAATTTAAACTGTAATCAAAATAGAAAATATGATAAAATGTTCTTTCTCAGATAATAGTCATCATAAATTATATATACAGCAATAGCTGTGTTTAGCCCACAAAAATGAAATAAACCAATCAAAAAATAGTTACTTGTCCTGCTTCAAGTAAGATAAACATATCTGATTGTGACTGTATATATGATGTGCACACCGGAATCTTCTATATATGTTACGGCCAGAACCCAAAGTCTGGCCACTTCGGGTTCTGGCCGGTCACAATACGAAGTGGCCGCCTGATGCGGCCAATATACAAAATGCTGCACAATTTCGGACTTTGGCCGGCCAGAACGCGTTCTGACTACATGTGGCCGGCCAAGTCCCGAAGCTCACCTATTTAGTGCTGTGCCACTGTCCCCCCGCTCTGTGTTCTGTCCCGCTGTCCCCGCTCCATGTCCTGCTGGCCCCTGTTCTCCGTCCTTCCCTAGCTGCGAGGACCTTCATCTGCGAGGACTCGGGGCTGCCTATATGCTGCCGACTGCAGCTGATTTCACCGCCGCCGGGGGGGGGGGGGGGGGGCGGAGGACCATGGCGAGGACAGAAGTGACAGGTGGTTAGCAGGAGGAGGAGACGGGGACGCACACAGGCAGGGAATCCCCGATGTGGCAGCGGTTCGTATCAGCGGGCGTTCGGAATTCGGGGATTCCCTGCCTTTGCCGTATAAGACGCAGGGACTTTTTCTCCCCATTTTTGGGGTAGAAAAGTGCGTCTTATAGGCGGAAAATACGGTACATTCTAGTGTGTGTGTGTGTGTGTATATGTATGTATGTACGTATGTATGTATGTATATCTATATTCATTATATTCATGTTGTGATCAAATTTATACACAGAAACACAGATTCTGAGGGTTTCTAATAGATTTATTCAGAACACAAACAATCCAATGTAATTTGGAAAATGTAACCACTTAAAGGGAAGGTTCAGGGAGGGGATTAAAAAAATAAAAATAAATTTCCACTTACCTGGGGCTTCCTCCAGCCCGTGGCAGGCAGGAGGTGCCCTCGCCGCCGCTCCGCAGGCTCCCGGTGGTCTCCGGTGCCCGACCTGGCCAGGCCGGCTGCCAGGTCGGGCTCTTCTGCGCTCCAATTCCTGGCACTTCTGCGTCCCACGCCGGCGTGCTGACGTCATAGGACGTCCGCCGGGCTGTACTGCGCAGGCGCAGTAGTTCTGCTTCTACCATGCGCTGGCAACTTGCGCTCACAACTTACTACCGTCTGCAGGTCAAGTGGCTTACTGATGCAATCCAAACCCACTTTGATTGGCCCAATAGGCTGCCTGTCAAGTTTTCAGACAGCCTACTGGGCCAATCAAAGTGCTGGGATCACGTCCATTATAGCAACTGGACCCGCAGGGGCTCATGGTGTATTTAGTGGAGCGGCTAATAGTCAGTATAGGGCAGTATAGGAACCCCACAAGTGATTTTATGTCAACTACTGGTCACAAAGCATTATTTCCATATGAAGAATCATTCATAAACTATTTTTTGCCACTTAAGGTGACCATACACTGGTCGATGTGCCATTAGATCGACCAGCTGACAGATACCTATCTGATCGAATCTGATCAGAGAGGGATCGTATGGCCACCTTTACTGCAAACAGATTGTGAATCGATTTCAGCCTGAAACCGATCACAATCTGTTCAGCTGCTCCTGCCGCCTGTCCCCCCCCCCCCCCCCCCCCCCCCGTATACATTACCTGAGGCTGGCTCCCGGGCGTCTTCTCCGCGCTGCACCGCACCGCTGTTCTTGCTCCATCCCGGCGCTTCCTGTGTTACTCCGTGTCCAGGAAGTTCAACTTCCTGGTCACCGGAGTGACACAGGAAGTATAAGCGTACACTGGGACATGCGGAAATGCGGTGCAGCGAGGAGAAGAGGACCCCAGAGCCAGCTTCAGGTAATGTATACATGCGTCGAATCGGCCCGAATCGTACGCCGCAAGCGACGCGCTCCTACCGCCGGGCGATCGAGGGTAATTTCCCGCACGGCGCGATCGACGGACCGATCCGATTTCGGGAGGAAATCGGATCGGCGGGTGCGTTTAGCGCAAGCGATTGGCAGCAGATTCGATCCCAGGATCGAATCTGCTGTCGAAACGGCCGCGAATCGAGCCAGTGTATGGCCTGCTTTAGTATAGTTATTGCCTACCTTTTCATACACTCCCAGACCAATTGTCTAGGCAACACAATAGAACAAATTCAGCCTAATCTTATATGGACATATAAATACAGACCCCTCCCCCCCCCACCCCACCCCCAACACTTAGATTTGGCTGATCTGATTCAATTTGGTTGCCTATTGTTCCACTATTTGTGTACTATGTCTTTGGCGTGTCTCTATTTACATTCCTAAATTCCATTAGGCTGTGTTTGTTTTATTGGATGGCACAGAGAATTGGTCCTCTGTGTACTAAGTTTGGCACGAGGCCTTTGGTTCTGGTGTATTATGCCTGTAAAGTATGCCTCTTATGCTGGGAATACACGGTTCGTTTTTTAGCTGATTAGATGGTTTAATAGATAATTTCCGACACGTCCGATCTCCCTGTCGATGATGTGGCTGCTCATTTTCTGTTCAAAGTGAATGGAAAAAAGTACGAAAAATGAGCGGAAGATAAGAGAATCTACTGCAGTATCGAGTGGCAAAAACGTTCGAGAACAGAAACGCACGGCAGAAACGAACAGTGTATTCCCAGCATTAGAGCAAATGTCACCAAAATAACAAATAAGTAACATCATATGTCATATCAGTCACCTCTTGTGCCCCTATGTTTCCCACTGTGCCACCACAGCTGCAGCCTGAGGTAGTGACAGGAGAGGAGTGACGCCACAGCTGCAGCCAGAGGTAGTGACAGGAGAGGAGTGACGGCAAAGCTGCAGCCAGAGGTAGTGACAGGAGAGGAGTGACGGCAAAGCTGCAGCCAGAGGTAGTGACAGGAGAGGAGTGACGGCAAAGCTGCAGCCAGAGATAGTGACAGGAGAGGAGTGACGGCAAAGCTGCAACCAGAGGTAGTGACAGGAGAGGAGTGACAGCACAGCTGCAGGCAGAGGTAGTGACAGGAGAGGAGTGACACCCCAGCTGCAGCCAGATGTAGTGACAGGAGAGGAGTGACAGCACAGCTGCAGGCAGAGGTAGTGACAGGAGAGGAGTGACTGCACAGCTGCAGCCAGAGGTAGTGACAGGAGAGGAGTGACACCCCAGCTGCAGCCAGATGTAGTGACAGGAGAGGAGTGACGGCAAACCTGCAGCCAGAGGTAGCGACAGGAGGAGTGACGGCACACCTGCAGCCAGAGGTAGTGACAGGAGAGGAGTGACGGCACAGCTTCAGCCAGAGGAAGTGACAGCAGAAAAGTGATGGCACACCTGCAGCCAGAGGTAGTGACAGGAGAGGAGTGACGGCACAGCTGCAGCCAGAGGTAGTGACAGGAGAGGAGTGACGGCACAGCTGCAGCCAGAAGTAGTGACAGGAGAGGAGTGACAGCACAGCTGCAGCCAGAGGTAGTGACAGGAGAGAAGTGACAGCACACCTGCAGCAAGATGTAGTGACAGCTCTCTCGTAGCCGGAGGAAGTGACAGCAGAAGAGTGATGGCACACGTGCAGCTAGAGGTAGTGACAGAAGAGGAGTGACAGCACACCTGCAACCAGAGGGAGTGACGGCTCACCTGCAGCCAGAGGTAGTGACAGGAGAGGAGTGACAGCTTACTTGCAGCCAGAGGTAGTGACAGAGGAGTGACGGCAAACCTGCAGCCAGAGGTAGCAACAGGAGAGGAGTGACAGTACAGCTGCAGCCAGAGGTAGTGACAGGAGAGGAGTGACAGCACACCTGCAGCCAGAGGTAGTGACAGGAGAGGAGTGACAGCACACCTGCAGCCAGAGGTAGTGACAGGAGAGGAGTGACAGCACACCTGCAGCCAGAGGTAGTGACAGGAGAGGAGTGACAGCACACCTGCAGCCATAAGTACTGACAGGAGAGTAGTGACAGCACACCTGCAGCCAGAGGTAGTGACAGGAGAGGAGTGACAATACAGCTGCAGCCAGAGGTACTGACAGTAGAGGAGTGACCGCATACCTGCAGCCAGAGGTAGTGACAGGAGAGGAGTGACAGCACACCTGCAGCCAGAGGTAGGGACAGAAGAGGAGTGACAGCTCACCTGCAGCCAGAGGTAGTGACAGGAGAGGAGTGACGGCACAGCTGCAGCCAGAGGAAGTGACAGGAGAGGAGTGACAGCACAGCTGCAGCCAGAGGTAGTGACCAGAGAGGAGTGACTGCACACCTGCAGCCAGAGGTAGTGACAGGAGAGGAGTGACTGCTAGAGTTGGGCCGAACGGTTCGCCTGCGAACGGTTCCAGGCGAACTTTGGGGGTTCGCGTTCGCCTGCATCAGGCGAACTTTTGCGGAAGTTTGATTCGCCCCATAATGCTCTATTAGAGCAAAATTTTGACTCTCCATATCACTGTCAGCAGACATGTTATTTTCAAACACACTGCTCTCAGTGCTAGAGAACCCGCCCTCCCTCCCAGCAAGCTAGGTCCTTTATACCATTTTATTCAGTTGTCTGCCTACACTAATTATGGGACAGCTGGTACACACTCTGCTAGGGAGATTTTAATTGCTCCCTCCTCCCCTTCTACCCTTCTACCTATTCCCTCCTACCGGAGGGAGGAGGGTCTCTTCTGCCAGGGAATTATACTATTTTAAAAACCAGTATACATCATACCATAGCTGGTACATCATACCATAGCTGGAATACATACATGAGTATACATCATACCATAGCTGGGAATACATACATGAGTATACATCATACCATAGCTGGGGATCGAACCCAGATCTCACTGTGTGGTGGGCACATCACCCTAAGCACTGTACCACTACAGAAGTAAGTGAAGCTAGCCTAAAATTTAACATTTATGCTCAATGCAATAGAACCATTAGGTTGCTTAAAGGAGAACTGTAGTGAGAGGTATATGGAGGCTGCCATATTGATTTCCTTTTAAGCTATACCAGTTGCCTGGCAGCCCTGCTGATCTATTTGGCTGCAGTAGTGTGAATCACACCAGAAACAAGCATGCAGCTAATCTTGTCAGATCTTACAAAAATGTCAAACACCAGATCTGCTGCATGCTTGTTCAGGGTCTAGGGCTAAAAGTATTGGAGGCAGAGGATCTGCAGGAGAGCCAGGTAACTGGTATTGCTTAAAAGGAAATCAATATGGTAGCCTCCATATACCTTTCACTACAGTTCTCCTTTAAAGGGAACCTTAACTGAGAGTGATATGGCTGTTTCCTGTAAACAATACCAGTTGCCTGGCAGTCCAGCTGATCTTTGTGACTGCAATAGTGGCTGAATCACACCCTGAAACAAGCATGCAGCTAATCCAGTCTGACTTCAGTCAGAGCACCTGATCTGCATGCTTGTTCAGGGGCTGTGGGTAAAAGTATTAGAGACACAGGATCAGCAGGCGATTCAGGCAACTGGTATTATTTTAAAAGGAAAAATCCATATCCTTCTCCGTTTAGGTTCCCTTTAAGGATTTGTAGCATAAAAGCCAACTCACATTGGCTGGGATTTGAACCTGGGTCTCACTGTATGGTGGACAAGCACACTAACCACTATACCAACTGAAGCTGGTCTGAAATTGCTGGCCTAAAATTTACTATTTATGCTCAATACAAGCGAAAAAGTAATGTTAAATTTTAGGCTAGCTTCACTTACTTCTGTAGTGGTACAGTGCTTAGGGTGACGTGCCCACCACACAGTGAGATCTGGGTTCGATCCCCAGCTATGGTATGATGTATACTCATGTATGTATCCCCAGCTATGGTATGATGTATACTCATGTATGTATTCCCAGCTATGGTATGATGTATACTGGTTTTTAAAATAGTATAATTCCCTGGCAGAAGAGACCCTCCTCCCTCCGGTAGGAGGGAGGAGGGAATAAATAGAAGGGAGGTGGGTGGTTAAAATCTCCCTAGCAGAGTGTGTAGCAGCTGTCCCATAACTAATTAGTGTAGGTAGGCAAATGGTATAAAGGACCTTGCCTGGAGGAGGTGGGTGGGTCCTCCAGCAGTGATGTGTATTTCACTCAATTAGGTGTGGCTCCAGGTATTAGAGCTTTTAAAACATGTTTTCTATCATTTTTCCAGTTGATAGAATTTTTTTAAACTTTCAAAGTTCGCCTCCCCATTGAAGTCTATTGTGGTTCGCGAACTTTTTCGCGAACCGAACCTTTCACGGAAGTTTGCGAACAGCGTTCGCGAACCTAAAATCGGAGGTTCGGCCCAACTCTAGTGACTGCTCACCTGCAGCCAGAGGTAGTGACAGGGGAGGAGTGACTGCACACCTGCAGCCAGAGGTCGTGACAGGAGAGGAGTGACAGCTCACCTGCAGCCAGAGGTAGTGACAGGAGAGGAGTGACAGCTCACCTGCAGCCAGAGGTAGTGACAGGAGAGGAGTGACAGCACACCTGCAGCCAGAGGTAGTGACAGGAGAGGAGTGACAGCTCACCTGCAGCCAGAGGTAGTGACAGGAGAGGAGTGACAGATCACCTGCAGCCAGAGGTAGTGACAGGAGAGGAGTGACGTCACAGCTGCAGCCAGCCGTAGTGACAAGAGAGGAGTGACGGCACACCTGCAGCCAGAGGTAGTGACAGGAGAGGAGTGACAGCACACCTGCAGCTAGCGGTAGTGACAGGAGAAGAGTGACGCACACCTGCAGCCCGAGGTAGTGACAGGAGAGGAGTGACGGCACAGCTGCAGCCAGCGGTAGTGACAAGAGAGGAGTGACGGCACACCTGCAGCCAGAGGTAGTGACAGGAGAGGAGTGACAGCACACCTGCAGCCAGCGGTAGTGACAGGAGAAGAGTGACGCACACCTGCAGCCCGAGGTAGTGACAGGAGAGGAGTGACGGCACAGCTGCAGCCAGAGGTTGTGACAGGAGAGGAGTGATGGCACACCTGCAGCCAGAGGTAGTGACAGGAGAGGAGTGACGGCACAGCTGCAGCCAGAAGTTGTGACAGGAGAGGAGTGATGGCACACCTGCAGCTAGAGGTAGTGACAGGAGAGGAGTGACGGCACACCTGCAGCCAGAGGTAGTGACAGGAGAGGAGTGACGGCACAGCTGCATCCATAGGTAGTGACAGGAGAGGGGTGACGGCACACGTGCAGCCAGAGGTAGTGAAAGGAGAGGAGTGACGGCACAGCTGCACCCATAGGTAGTGACAGGAGAGGAGTGACGGCACAGCTGCAGCCAGAGGTAGTGACAGGAGAGGAGTGACGGCACAGCTGCAGCCAGAGGAAGTGACAGTAGAAGAGTGATGGCACACCTGAAGCTAGAGGTAGTGACCTGAGAGGAGTGACGGCACAGCTGCAGCCAGAGGAAGTGACAGCAGAAGAGTGATGGCACACCTGAAGCTAGAGGGTAGTGACATGAGAGGAGTGACAGCACAGCTGCAGCCAGAGGTAGTGACAGGAGAGGAGTGACAGCACACCTGCAGCCAGATGTAGTGACAGCTCTCTCGCAGCCAGAGGAAGTGACAGCAGAAGAGTGATGGCACACCTGCAGCCATAGGTACTGACAGGAGAGGAGTGACAACACACTTGCAGCCAGATGTAGTGACAAGAGAGAAGTGACGGCACACCTGCAGCCAGAGGTAGTGACAGGAGAGGAGTGACGGCACAGCTGCAGCCATAGGTAGTGACAGGAGAGGAGAGACGGCACACCTGCAGCCAGAGGTAGTGAGAGGAGAGGAGTGACGTCACAGCTGCAGCCAGAGGTACTGACAGGATAGGAGTGACGGCAGACCTGCAGCTAGAGGTAGTGACAGGAGAGGAGTGACAGCACAGCTGCAGCCAGAGGTAGTGAAAGGAGGAGTGTCAGCCAGATGCAGCCAGATGTAGTGACAGCTCTCACGCAGCCAGAGGAAGTGACAGCAGAAGAGTGATGGCACACCTGCAGCTAGAGGTAGTGACAGGAGAGGAGTGACAGCACAGCTGCAGCCAGAGATAGTGACAGGAGAGGAGTGACGGCAAAGCTGCAGCCATAAGTAGTGACAGGAGAGGAGTGACAGCACAGCTGCAGCCGGAGGTAGTGACAGGAGAGGAGTGACAGCACACCTGCAGCCATAGGTACTGACAGGAGAGGAGTGACAGCACAACTGCAGCCAGATGTAGTGACAGGAGAGGAGTGACGGCACACCTGCAGCCAGAGGTAGTGACAGGAGAGGAGTGACTGCACACCTGCAGCCAGAGGTAGTGACAGGAGAGGAGTGACGGCACACCTGCAGCTAGAGGTAGTGACAGGAGAGGAGTGACAGCACAGCTGCAGCCAGAGGTAGTGACAGGAGAGGAGTGACAGCACACCTGCAGCCAGATGTAGTGACAGCTCTCTCGCAGCCGGAGGAAGTGACAGGAGAGAAGTGACGGCACAGCTGCAGCAATAGGTAGTGACAGGAGAGGAGTGACGGCACAGCTGCAGCCAGAGGTAGTGACAGGAGAGGAGTGACAGCACACCTGCTGCCATAGGTACTGACAGGAGAGGAGTGACAGCACACCTGCAGCCAGATGTAGTGACAGGAGAGGAGTGACAGCTCACCTGCAGCCAGAGGTAGTGACAGGAGAGGAGTGACAGCACAGCTGCAGCCAGAGGTAGTGACAGGAGAGGAGTGACTGCACACCTGCAGCCAGAGGTAGTGACAGGAGAGGAGTGACTGCACACCTGCAGCCAGAGGTAGTGACAGGAGAGGAGTGACGGCACACCTGCAGCCAGAGGTAGTGACAGGAGAGGAGTGACGGCACACCTGCAGCCAGATGTAGTGACAGCTCTCTCGCAGCCAAAGGAAGTGACAGCAGAAGAGTGATGGCACACCTGCAGCTAGCGGTAGTGACAGGAGAGGAGTGACGGCACAGCTGCACCCAGAGGTAGTGACAGTAGAGGAGTGATGGCACAGCTGCAGCCAGAGGTAGTGACAGGAGAGGAGTGACGGCACACCTGCAGACATAGGTAGTGACAGGAGAAGAGTGATGGCACACCTGCAGCTAGAGGTAGTGACAGGAGAGGAGTGACGGCACACCTGCAGCCAGAGCTAGTGACAGGAGAGGAGTGACGGCACAGCTGCAGCCATAGGTAGTGACAGGAGAGGAGTGACGGCACACGTGCAGCCAGAGGTAGTGACAGGAGAGGAGTGACGGCAAAGCTGCAGCCATAGGTAGTGACATGAGGAGTGACGGCACAGCTGCAGCCAGAGGTAGTGACAGGAGAGGAGTGACGTCACAGTTGCAGCCAAAAGTACTGACAGGAGAGGAGTGACGGCACACCTGCAGCTAGAAGTAGTGACAGGAGAGGAGTGACGGCACAGCTGCAGCCAGAGGTAGTGAAAGGAGAGGAGTGTCAGCACACCTGCAGCCAGATGTAGTGACAGCTCTCTCGCAGCCGGAGGAAGTGACAGCAGAAGAGTGATGGCACATGTGCAGCCAGAGGTAGTGACAGAAGAGGAGTGACAGCACACCTGCAACCAGAGGAAGTGACAGGAGAGGAGTGATGGCACAGCTGCAGCCAGAGGAAGTGACAGCAGAAGTGATGGCACACGTCCAGCTAGAGGTAGTTACAGGAGAGGAGTGACAGCACAGCTGCAGCCAGAAGTAGTGACAGGAGAGGAGTGACGGCACAGCTGCAGCCAGAGGAAGTGACAGCAGAAGAGTGAGGGCACACCTGCAGCCAGAGGTAGTGACAGGAGAGGAGTGACGTCACAGCTGCAGCCAGAGGTAGTGACAGGAGAGGAGTGATGTCACTGCTGCAGCCAGAGGTTGTGACAGGAGAGGAGTGACGGCACACCTGCAGTTAGAGGTAGTGACAGGAGAGGAGTGACGGCACAGCTGCAGCCAGAGGTAGTAACAGGAGAGGAGTGTCAGCACACCTGCAGCCAGATGTAGTGACAGCTCTCTCGCAGCCGGAGGAAGTGACAGCAGAAGAGTGATGGCACACCTGCAGCTAGAGGTAGTGACAGGAGAGGAGTGACAGCACAGCTGCAGCCAGAGGTAGTGACAGGAGAGGAGTGACGGCAAAGCTGCAGCCATAGGTAGTGACAGGAGAAGAGTGACGGCACACCTGCAGCCAGAGGAAGTGACAGGAGAGGAGTGACGGCACACCTGCAGCCAGAGGTAGTGGCAGGAGAGGAGTGACGGCACACCTGAAGCCAGAGGTAGTGACAGGAGAGGAGTGACGGCACACCTGCAGCCAGAGGAAGTGACAGGAGGAGTGCTGGCACAGCTGCAGCCAGAGGTAGTGACAGGAGAGGAGTGACAGCACAGCTGCAGCCAGAGGTAGTGACAGGAGAGGAGTGACAGCACACCTGCAGCCATAGGTACTGACAGGAGAGGAGTGACAGCACAATTGCAGCCAGATGTAGTGACAGGAGAGGAGTGACGGCACACCTTCAGATAGAGGTAGTGACAGGAGAGGAGTGACTGCACACCTGCAGCCACAGGTAGTGACAGGATAGGAGTGACGGCACACCTGCAGCTAGAGGTAGTGACAGGAGAAGAGTGACAGCACAGCTGCAGCAAGAGGTAGTGACAGGAGAGGAGTGACGGCACACCTGCAGCCAGAGGTAGTGAAAGAGGAGTGACGGCACACCTGCAGCCAGAGGAAGAGAGAGGAGGAGTGCCGGCACAGCTGCAGCCTGAGGTAGTGGCAGGAGAGGAGTGACGGCACACCTGCAGCCAGAGGTAGTGAAAGAGGAGTGACGGCACACCTGCAGCCAGAGGAAGAGAGAGGAGGAGTGCCGGCACAGCTGCAGCCAGAGGTAGTGACAGGAGAGGAGTGACTGCACACCTGCAGCCAGAGGTAGTGACAGGAGAGGAGTGACGGCAAAGCTGCAGCCATAGGTAGTGACAGGAGAAGAGTGACGGCACACCTGCAGCCAGAGGAAGTGACAGCAGAAGAGTGATGGCACACCTGAAGCTAGATGTAGTGAGAGGAGTGACGTCACAGATGCAGCCAGAGGTACTGACAGGAGAGGAGTGACGGCACACCTGCAGCTAGAGGTAGTGACAGGAGAGGAGTGACGGCACACCTGCAGCCAGAGGTAGTGGCAGGAGAGGAGTGACGGCACACCTGCAGCCAGAGGTAGTGGCAGGAGAGGAGTGACGGCACACCTGCAGCCAGAGGTAGTGACAGGAGAGGAGTGCCGGCACAGCTGCAGCCAGAGGTAGTGACAGGAGAGGAGTGACAGCACAGCTGCAGCCAGAGGTAGTGACAGGAGAGGAGTGACAGCACACCTGCAGCCATAGGTACTGACAGGAGAGGAGTGACAGCACAACTGCAGCCAGATGTAGTGACAGGAGAGGAGTGACGGCACACCTTCAGCCAGAGGTAGTGACAGGAGAGGAGTGACTGCACACCTGCAGCCACAGGTAGTGACAGGATAGGAGTGACGGCACACCTGCAGCTAGAGGTAGTGACAGGAGAAGAGTGACAGCACAGCTGCAGCCAGAGGTAGTGACAGGAGAGGAGTGACAGCACACCTGCAGCCTGAGGTAGTGGAAGAAGAGGAGTGACGGCACACCTGCAGCCAGAGGTAGTGACAGGAGAGGAGTGACGGCACACCTGCAGCCAGAGGAAGTGACAGGAGGAGTGCCGGCACAGCTGCAGCCAGAGGTAGTGACAGGAGAGGAGTGACGGCACACCTGCAGCCAGAGGAAGTGACAGGAGGAGTGCCGGCACAGCTGCAGCCAGAGGTAGTGACAGGAGAGGAGTGACGGCACAGCTGCAGCCAGAGGTAGTGACAGGAGAGGAGTGACTGCACACCTGCAGCCAGAGGTAGTGACAGGAGAGGAGTGACAGCTCACCTGCAGCCAGAGGAAGTGACAGCAGAGGAGTAACTACACACCTGTAGCCAGTGGTAGTGTCAGGAGAGGAGTTACAGCTCACCTGCAGCCATAGGTACTGACAGTAGAGGAGTGACTGCACACCTGCAGCCAGATGTAGTGACAGGAGAGGAGTGACGGCACACCTGCAGCCAGAGGAAGTGACAGGAGAGGAGTGACAGCTCACCTGCAGCCAGAGGTAGTGACAGCTCTCTCGCAGCCGAAGGAAGTGACAGCAGAAGCGTGATGGCACACCTGCAGCTAGCGGTAGTGACAGGAGAGGAGTGACGGCACACCTGCACCCAGAGGTAGTGACAGTAGAGGAGTGATGGCACAGCTGCAGCCAGAGGTAGTGACAGGAGAGGAGTGACGGCACACCTGCAGCCATAGGTAGTGACAGGAGAAGAGTGACCACAACTGCAGCCAGAGGTAGTGACAGGAGAGGAGTGACGGCACAGCTGCAGCCAGAGGTTGTGACAGGAGAGGAGGGATGGCACACCTGCAGCCAGAGGTAGTGACAGGAGAGGAGTGACGGCACAGCTGCAGCCAGAGGTTGTGACAGGAGAGGAGTGATGGCACACCTGCAGCTAGAGGTAGTGACAGGAGAGGAGTGACGGCACACCTGCAGCCAGAGGTAGTGACAGGAGAGGAGTGACGGCACAGCTGCAGCCATTGGTAGTGACAGGAGAGGAGTGACGGCACACGTGCAGCCAGAGGTAGTGACAGGAGAGGAGTGACGGCACAGCTGCAGCCATAGGTAGTGACAGTAGAGGAGTGACGTCACAGCTGCAGCCAGAGGAAGTAACAGTAGAAGAGTGATGGCACACCTGAAGCCAGAGGTAGTGACAGGAGAGGAGTGACAGTAAACCTGCAGCCATAGGTAGTGACAGGAGAGGAGTGACAGCTCACCTGCAGCCAGAGGTAGTGACAGGAGAGGAGTGACAGCTTACTTGCAGCAAGAGGTAGTGACAGGAGAGGAAAGATGGCACAGCTGCAGCCAGAGGTAGTAACAGGAGAGGAGTGACGGCAAACCTGCAGCCAGAGGTAGCGACAGGTGAGGAGTGACGGCTCACCTGCAGCCAGAGGTAGTGACAGGAGAGGAGTGATGGCACAGCTGCAGCCAGAGGTAGTGACTGGCGAGGAGTGACGGCACACCTGCAGCCAGAGGTAGTGACAGTCGAGGAGTGACGGCACACCTGCAGCCAGAGATAGTGACAGGAGAGGAGTGATGGCTCACCTGCAGCCAGAGGTAGTGACAGGAGAGGAGTGAATGCACACCTGCAGTCAGAGGTAGTGACAGGAGAGGAGTGACTGCACACCTGCAGCCAGAGGTAGTGACAGGAGAGGAGTGACAGCTCACCTGCAGCCAGAGGTAGTGACAGGAGAGGAGTGACAGCTCACCTGCAGCCAGAGGTAGTGACAGGAGAGGAGTGACGGCACACCTGCAGCCAGAGGTAGTGACAGGAGGAGTGACGGAACACCTGCAGCCAGATGTAGTGACAGCTCTCTCGCAGCCGAAGGAAGTGACAGCAGAAGAGTGATGGCACACCTGCAGCTAGCGGTAGTGACAGGAGAGGAGTGATGGCACAGCTGCACCCAGAGGTAGTGACAGTAGAGGAGTGATGGCACAGCTGCAGCCAGAGGTAGTGACAGGAGAGGAGTGACTGCACACCTGCAGCCATAGGTACTGACAGTAGAGGAGTGACGGCACACCTGCAGCCAGATGTAGTGACAGGAGAGGAGTGACGGCACACCTGCAGCCAGAGGTAGTGACGGGAGAGGAGTGACGGCACACCTGCAGCCAGAGGAAGTGACAGGAGGAGTGCCGGCACAGCTGCAGCCAGAGGTAGTGACAGGAGAGGAGTGACGGCAGAGCTGCAGCCAGAGGTAGTGACAGGAGAGGAGTGATTGCACACCTGCAGCCAGAGGTAGTGACAGGAGAGGAGTGACAGCTCACCTGCAGCCAGAGGAAGTGACAGCAGAGGAGTAACTGCACACCTGTAGCCAGAGGTAGTGTCAGGAGAGGAGTGACAGCTCACCTGCAGCCAGAGGAAGTGACAGGAGGAGTGCTGGCACAACTGCAGCCAGAGATAGTGACAGGAGAAGAGTGACAGCACAGCTACAGCCAGAGGAAGTGACAGGAGAGGAGTGACTGCACACCTGCAGCCATAGGTACTGACAGTAGAGGAGTGACGGCACACCTGCAGCCAGATGTAGTGACAGGAGAGGAGTGACGGCACACCTGCAGCCAGAGGAAGTGACAGGAGAGGAGTGACAGCTCACCTGCAGCCAGAGGTAGTGACAGGAGAGGAGTGACAGCACACCTGCAGCCAGAGGTAGTGACAGGAGAGGAGTGACAGCACACCTGCAGCCAGATGTAGTGACAGCTCTCTCGCTGCCGAAGGAAGTGACAGGAGAAGCGTGATGGCACACCTGCAGCTAGCGGTAGTGACAGGAGAGGAGTGACGGCACACCTGCAGCCATAGGTAGTGACAGGAGAAGAGTGACGCACAACTGCAGCTAGAGGTAGTGACAGGAGAGGAGTGACGGCACAGCTGCAGCCAGAGGTTGTGACAGGAGAGGAGGGATGGCACACCTGCAGCCAGAGGTAGTGACAGGAGAGGAGTGACGGCACAGCTGCAGCCAGAGGTTGTGACAGGAGAGGAGTGATGGCACACCTGCAGCTAGAGGTAGTGACAGGAGAGGAGTGACGGCACACCTGCAGCCAGAGGTAGTAACAGGAGAGGAGTGACGGCACAGCTGCAGCCATAGGTAGTGACAGGAGAGGAGTGACGGCACACGTGCAGCCAGAGGTAGTGAAAGGAGAGGAGTGACGGCACAGCTGCAGCCATAGGTAGTGACAGGAGAGGAGTGACGTCACAGCTGCAGCCAGAGGAAGTGACAGTAGAAGAGTGATGGCACACCTGAAGCCAGAGGTAGTGACAGGAGAGGAGTGACAGTAAACCTGCAGCCATAGGTAGTGACAGGAGAGGAGTGACAGCTCACCTGCAGCCAGAGGTAGTGACAGGAGAGGAGTGACAGCTTACTTGCAGCAAGAGGGAGTGACAGGAGAGGAAAGATGGCACAGCTGCAGCCAGAGGTAGTAACAGGAGAGGAGTGACGGCAAACCTGCAGCCAGAGGTAGCGAAAGGCGAGGAGTGACGGCTCTCCTGCAGCCAGAGGTAGTGACAGGAGAGGAGTGATGGCACAGCTGCAGCCAGAGGTAGTGACTGGCGAGGAGTGACGGCACACCTGCAGCCAGAGGTAGTGACAGTCGAGGAGTGACGGCACACCTGCAGCCAGAGATAGTGACAGGAGAGGAGTAACGGCTCACCTGCACCTAGAGGTAGTGACAGGAGAGGAGTGATGGCTCACCTGCAGCCAGAGGTAGTGACAGGAGAGGAGTGACAGCACAGCTGCAGCCAGAGGTAGTGACAGGAGAGGAGTGAATGCACACCTGCAGTCAGAGGTAGTGACAGGAGAGGAGTGACTGCACACCTGCAGCCAGAGGTATTGATAGGAGAGGAGTGACAGCTCACCTGCAGCCAGAGGTAGTGACAGGAGAGGAGTGACAGCTCACCTGCAGCCAGAGGTAGTGACAGGAGAGGAGTGACGGCACACCTGCAGCCAGAGGTAGTGACAGGAGAGGAGTGACGGAACACCTGCAGCCAGATGTAGTGACAGCTCTCTCGCAGCCGAAGGAAGTGACAGCAGAAGAGTGATGGCACACCTGCAGCTAGCGGTAGTGACAGGAGAGGAGTGATGGCACAGCTGCACCCAGAGGTAGTGACAGTAGAGGAGTGATGGCACAGCTGCAGCCAGAGGTAGTGACAGGAGAGGAGTGACGGCACACCTGCAGCCATAGGTAGTGACAGGAGAAGAGTGATGCACACCTGCAGCCAGAGGTAGTGACAGGAGAGGAGTGACGGCACAGCTGCAGCCAGAGGTTGGGACAGGAGAGGAGTGATGGCACACCTGCAGCCAGAGGTAGTGACAGGAGAGGAGTGACGGCACACCTGCAGCCAGAGGTAGTGACAGGAGAGGAGTGACGGCACAGCTGCAGCCAGAGGTAGTGACAGGAGAGGAATGACGGCACACGTGCAGCCAGAGGTAGTGACAGGAGAGGAGTGACGGCAAAGCTGCAGCCATAGGTAGTGACATGAGGAGTGACGGCACAGCTGCAGCCAGAGGAAGTGACAGCAGAAGAGTGATGGCACACCTGAAGCTAGAGGTAGTGACATGAGAGGAGTGACAGCACAGCTGCAGCCAGATGTAGTGACAGGAGAGAAGTGACGGCACACCTGCAGCCAGAGGTAGTGACAGGAGAGGAGTGACGGCACAGCTGCAGCCATAGGTAGTGACAGGAGAGGAGTGACGGCACACCTGCAGCCAGAGGTAGTGACAGGAGAGGAGAGACGGCACACCTGCAGCCAGAGGTAGTGACAGGAGAGGAGTCACGGCACAGCTGCAGCCAGAGGTAGTGACAGGAGAGGAGTGACGTCACAGCTGCAGCCAGAAGTACTGACAGGAGAGGAGTGACGGCACACCTGCAGCTAGAAGTAGTGACAGGAGAGGAGTGACGGCACAGCTGCAGCCAGAGGTAGTGAAAGGAGAGGAGTGTCAGCACACCTGCAGCCAGATGTAGTGACAGCTCTCTCGCAGCCGGAGGAAGTGACAGCAGAAGAGTGATGGCACATGTGCAGCTAGAGGTAGTGACAGAAGAGGAGTGACAGCACACCTGCAACCAGAGGAAGTGACAGGAGAGGAGTGATGGCACAGCTGCAGCCAGAGGAAGTGACAGCAGAAGAGTGATGGCACACGTGCAGCTAGAGGTAGTGACAGAAGAGTGACAGCACACCTGCAACCAGAGGTAGTGACAGGAGAGGAGTGACGGCACAGCTGCAGCCAGAGGAAGTGACAGCAGAAGAGTGATGGCACACGTGCAGCTAGAGGTAGTTACAGGAGAGGAGTGACAGCACAGCTGCAGCCAGAAGTAGTGACAGGAGAGGAGTGACGGCACAGCTGCAGCCAGAGGAAGTGACAGCAGAAGAGTGAGGGCACACCTGCAGCCAGAGGTAGTGACAGGAGAGGAGTGACGTCACAGCTGCAGCCAGAGGTAGTGACAGGAGAGGAGTGACATCACAGCTGCAGCCAGAGGTTGTGACAGGAGAGGAGTGACGGCACACCTGCAGCTAGAGGTAGTGACAGGAGAGGAGTGACGGCACAGCTGCAGCCAGAGGTAGTAACAGGAGAGGAGTGTCAGCACACCTGCAGCCAGATGTAGTGACAGCTCTCTCGCAGCCGGAGGAAGTGACAGCAGAAGAGTGATGGCACACCTGCAGCTAGAGGTAGTGACAGGAGAGGAGTGACAGCACAGCTGCAGCCAGAGGTAGTGACAGGAGAGGAGTGACGGCAAAGCTGCAGCCATAGGTAGTGACAGGAGAAGAGTGACGGCACACCTGCAGCCAGAGGAAGTGACAGCAGAAGAGTGATGGCACACCTGAAGCTAGATGTAGTGAGAGGAGTGACGTCACAGCTGCAGCCAGAGGTACTGACAGGAGAGGAGTGATGGCACACCTGCAGCCAGAGGTAGTGACAGGAGAGGAGTAACGGCACACCTGCAGCCAGAGGAAGTGACAGGAGGAGTGCCGGCACAGCTGCAGCCAGAGGTAGTGACAGGAGAGGAGTGACAGCACAGCTGCAGCCAGAGGTAGTGACAGGAGAGGAGTGACAGCACACCTGCAGCCATAGGTACTGACAGGAGAGGAGTGACAGCACAACTGCAGCCAGATGTAGTGACAGGAGAGGAGTGACGGCACACCTGCAGCCAGAGGTAGTGACAGGAGAGGAGTGACTGCACACCTGCAGCCACAGGTAGTGACAGGATAGGAGTGACGGCACACCTGCAGCTAGAGGTAGTGACAGGAGAGGAGTGACGGCACACCTGCAGCCAGAGGTAGTGACAGGAGAGGAGTGACTGCACACCTGCAGCCAGAGGTAGTGACAGGAGAAGAGTGACGGCACAGCTGCAGCCAGAGGTAGTGACAGGAGATGAGTGACAGCACACCTGCAGCCTGAGGTAGTGGCAGGAGAGGAGTGACGGCACAACTGCAGCCAGAGGTAGTGACAGGAGAGGAGTGACGGCACACCTGCAGCCAGAGGTAGTGACAGGAGAGGAGTGACTGCACACCTGCAGCCAGAGGTAGTGACAGGAGAGGAGTGACGGCACAGCTGAAGCCAGAGGTAGTGACAGGAGAGGAGTGACTGCACACCTGCAGCCAGAGGTAGTGACAGGAGAGGAGTGACAGCTCACCTGCAGCCAGAGGTAGTGACAGCAGAGGAGTAACTGCACACCTGTAGCCAGAGGTAGTGTCAGGAGAGGAGTGACAGCTCACCTGCAGCCAGAGGAAGTGACAGGAGGAGTGCTGGCACAACTGCAGCCAGAGATAGTGACAGGAGAAGAGTGACAGCACAGCTACAGCCAGAGGAAGTGACAGGAGAGGAGTGACTGCACACCTGCATCTAGAGGTAGTGACAGGAGAGGAGTGACAGCACACCTGCAGCCAGAGGTACTGACAGGAGAGGAGTGACGGCACACCTGCAGCCAGATGTAGTGACAGCTCTCTCGCAGCCGAAGGAAGTGACAGCAGAAGCGTGATGGCACACCTGCAGCTAGCGGTAGTGACAGGAGAGGAGTGACGGCACACCTGCACCCAGAGGTAGTGACAGTAGAGGAGTGATGGCACAGCTGCAGCCAGAGGTAGTGACAGGAGAGGAGTGACGGCACACCTGCAGCCATAGGTAGTGACAGGAGAAGAGTGACGCACAACTGCAGCCAGAGGTAGTGACAGGAGAGGAGTGACGGCACAGCTGCAGCCAGAGGTTGTGACAGGAGAGGAGGGATGGCACACCTGCAGCTAGAGGTAGTGACAGGAGAGGAGTGACGGCACAGCTGCAGCCAGAGGTTGTGACAGGAGAGGAGTGATGGCACAGCTGAAGCCATAGGTAGTGACAGGAGAGGAGTGACGTCACAGCTGCAGCCAGAGGAAGTGACAGTAGAAGAGTGATGGCACACCTGAAGCCAGAGGTAGTGACAGGAGAGGAGTGACAGTAAACCTGCAGCCATAGGTAGTGACAGGAGAGGAGTGACAGCTCACCTGCAGCCAGAGGTAGTGACAGGAGAGGAGTGACAGCTTACTTGCAGCAAGAGGTAGTGACAGGAGAGGAGTGACGGCTCACCTGCAGCCAGAGGTAGTGACAGGAGAGGAGTGATGGCACAGCTGCAGCCAGAGGTAGTGACAGGAGAGGAGTGACGGCAAACCTGCAGCCAGAGATAGCGACAGGAGAGGAGTGACGGCTCACCTGCAGCCAGAGGTAGTGACAGGAGAGGAGTGATGGCACAGCTGCAGCCAGAGGTAGTGACAGGCGAGTAGTGACGGCACACCTGCAGCCAGAGGTAGTGACAGTCGAGGAGTGACGGCACACCTGCAGCCAGAGGTAGTGACAGGAGAGGAGTAACGGCTCACCTGCAGCCAGAGGTAGTGACAGGAGAGGAGTGACAGCACACCTGCAGCCAGAGGTAGTGATAGGAGAGGAGTGACGGCTCACCTGCAGCCAGAGGTAGTGACAGGAGAGGAGTGATGGCACAGCTGCAGCCAGAGGTAGTGACAGGAGAGGAGTGAAAGCTCACCTGCAGCCATAGGTAGTGACCGGAGAGGAGTGACAGCGCACCTGCAGCCAGAGGTAGCGACAGGAGAGGAGTGACGGCTCACCTGCAGCCAGAGGTAGTGACAGGAGAGGAGTGATGGCACAGCTGCTGCCAGAGGTAGTGACAGTCGAGGAATGACGGCACAGCTGCAGCCAGAGGTAGTGACAGGAGAGGAGTGACAGCACACCTGCAGCCAGAGGTAGTGACAGGAGAGGAGTGCCGGCACACCTGCAGCCAGAGGTAGTGACAGGAGAGGAGTGACGGCACACCTGCAGCCAGAGGTAGTGACAGGAGAGGAGTGATGGCACACCTTCAGCCAGAGGTAGTGACAGGAGAGGAGTGGCGGCGCACCTGCAGCCAGAGGTAGTGACAGGAGAGGAGTGACTGCACACCTGCGGCCAGAGGTAGTGACAGGAGAGGAGTGACAGCTCACCTGCAGCCAGAGGTAGTGACAGGAGAGGAGTGACGGCACACCTGCAGCCAGAGGTAGTGACAGGAGAGGAGTGCCGGCACACCTGCAGCCAGAGGTAGTGACAGGAGAGGAGTGACGGCACACCTGCAGCCAGAGGAAGTGACAGGAGAGGAGTGACAGCACAGCTGCAGCCAGAGGTAGTGACAGGAGAGGAGTGACAGCACACATGCAGCCAGGGGTAGTGACAGGAGAGGAGTGACTGCACACCTGCGGCCAGAGGTAGTGACAGGAGAGGAGTGACAGCTCACCTGCAGCCAGAGGTAGTGACAGGAGAGGAGTGACGGCACACCTGCAGCCAGAGGAAGTGACAGGAGAGGAGTGACGGCACACCTGCAGCCAGAGGTAGTGACAGGAGAGGAGTGACAGCACACCTGCACCCAGAGGTAGTGACAGGAAAGGAGTGACAGCACAGTTGCAGCCAGAGGTAGTGACGGGGGAGGAGTGACGGCACACCTGCAGCCAGAGGTAGTGACAGGAGAGGAGTGATGGCACAGCTGCAGCCAGAGGTAGTGACAGGAGAGGAGTGACGGCAAACCTGCAGCCAGAGATAGCGACAGGAGAGGAGTGACGGCTCACCTGCAGCCAGAGGTAGTGACAGGAGAGGAGTGATGGCACAGCTGCAGCCAGAGATAGTGACAGGCGAGGAGTGACGGCACACCTGCAGCCAGAGGTAGTGACAGTCGAGGAGTGACGGCACACCTGCAGCCAGAGGTAGTGACAGGAGAGGAGTAACGGCTCACCTGCAGCCAGAGGTAGTGACAGGAGAGGAGTGATGGCACATCTGCAGCCAGAGGAAGTGACAGGAGAGGAGTGACTGCACACCTGCATCTAGAGGTAGTGACAGGAGAGGAGTGACAGCACACCTGCAGCCATAGGTACTGACAGTAGCGGAGTGACGGCACACCTGCAGCCAGATGTAGTGACAGGAGAGGAGTGACGGCACACCTGCAGCCAGATGTAGTGACAGGAGAGGAGTGACGGCACACCTGCAGCCAGAGGTAGTGACAGGAAAGGAGTGACAGCACACCTGCAGCCAGAGGTAGTGACAGGAGAGGAGTGACGGCACACCTGCAGCCAGATGTAGTGACAGCTCTCTCGCAGCCGAAGGAAGTGACAGCAGAAGCGTGATGGCACACCTGCAGCTAGCGGTAGTGACAGGAGAGGAGTGACGGCACACCTGCACCCAGAGGTAGTGACAGTAGAGGAGTGATGGCACAGCTGCAGCCAGAGGTAGTGACAGGAGAGGAGTGACGGCACACCTGCAGCCATAGGTAGTGACAGGAGAAGAGTGACGCACAACTGCAGCCAGAGGTAGTGACAGGAGAGGAGTGACGGCACAGCTGCATCCAGAGGTTGTGACAGGAGAGGAGGGATGGCACACCTGCAGCCAGAGGTAGTGACAGGAGAGGAGTGACGGCACAGCTGCAGCCAGAGGTTGTGACAGGAGAGGAGTGATGGCACAGCTGCAGCCATAGGTAGTGACAGGAGAGGAGTGACGTCACAGCTGCAGCCAGAGGAAGTGACAGTAGAAGAGTGATGGCACACCTGAAGCCAGAGGTAGTGACAGGAGAGGAGTGACAGTAAACCTGCAGCCATAGGTAGTGACAGGAGAGGAGTGACAGCTCACCTGCAGCCAGAGGTAGTGACAGGAGAGGAGTGACAGCTTACTTGCAGCAAGAGGTAGTGACAGGAGAGGAGTGACGGCTCACCTGCAGCCAGAGGTAGTGACAGGAGAGGAGTGATGGCACAGCTGCAGCCAGAGGTAGTGACAGGAGAGGAGTGACGGCAAACCTGCAGCTAGAGATAGCGACAGGAGAGGAGTGACGGCTCACCTGCAGCCAGAGGTAGTGACAGGAGAGGAGTGATGGCACAGCTGCAGCCAGAGGTAGTGACAGGCGAGTAGTGACGGCACACCTGCAGCCAGAGGTAGTGATAGTCGAGGAGTGACGGCACACCTGCAGCCAGAGGTAGTGACAGGAGAGGAGTAACGGCTCACCTGCAGCCAGAGGTAGTGACAGGAGAGGAGTGACAGCACACCTGCAGCCAGAGGTAGTGATAGGAGAGGAGTGACGGCTCACCTGCAGCCAGAGGTAGTGACAGGAGAGGCGTGATGGCACAGCTGCAGCCAGAGGTAGTGACAGGAGAGGAGTGAAAGCTCACCTGCAGCCATAGGTAGTGACCGGAGAGGAGTGACAGCGCACCTGCAGCCAGAGGTAGCGACAGGAGAGGAGTGACGGCTCACCTGCAGCCAGAGGTAGTGACAGGAGAGGAGTTATGGCACAGCTGCTGCCAGAGGTAGTGACAGTCGAGGAATGACAGCTCACCTGCAGCCAGAGGAAGTGACAGCAGAGGAGTAACTGCACACCTGTAGCCAGAGTTAGTGTCAGGAGAGGAGTGACAGCTCACCTGCAGCCAGAGGAAGTGACAGGAGGAGTGCTGGCACAACTGCAGCCAGAGATAGTGACAGGAGAAGAGTGACAGCACAGCTACAGCCAGAGGAAGTGACAGGAGAGGAGTGACTGCACACCTGCAGCCATAGGTACTGACAGTAGAGGAGTGACGGCACACCTGCAGCCAGATGTAGTGACAGGAGAGGAGTGACGGCACACCTGCAGCCAGAGGAAGTGACAGGAGAGGAGTGACAGCTCACCTGCAGCCAGAGGTAGTGACAGGAGAGGAGTGACAGCACACCTGCAGCCAGAGGTAGTGACAGGAGAGGAGTGACGGCACACCTGCAGCCAGATGTAGTGACAGCTCTCTCGCTGCCGAAGGAAGTGACAGGAGAAGCGTGAGGCACACCTGCAGCTAGCGGTAGTGACAGGAGAGGAGTGACGGCACACCTGCACCCAGACGTAGTGACAGTAGAGGAGTGATGGCACAGCTGCAGCCAGAGGTAGTGACAGGAGAGGAGTGACGGCACACCTGCAGCCATAGGTAGTGACAGGAGAAGAGTGACGCACAACTGCAGCCAGAGGTAGTGACAGGAGAGGAGTGACGGCACAGCTGCAGCCAGAGGTTGTGACAGGAGAGGAGGGATGGCACACCTGCAGCCAGAGGTAGTGACAGGAGAGGAGTGACGGCACAGCTGCAGCCAGAGGTTGTGACAGGAGAGGAGTGATGGCAAACCTGCAGCTAGAGGTAGTGACAGGAGAGGAGTGACGGCACACCTGCAGCCAGAGGTAGTAACAGGAGAGGAGTGACGGCACAGCTGCAGCCATAGGTAGTGACAGGAGAGGAGTGACGGCACACGTGCAGCCAGAGGTAGTGAAAGGAGAGGAGTGACGGCACAGCTGCAGCCATAGGTAGTGACAGGAGAGGAGTGACGTCACAGCTGCAGCCAGAGGAAGTGACAGTAGAAGAGTGATGGCACACCTGAAGCCAGAGGTAGTGACAGGAGAGGAGTGACAGTAAACCTGCAGCCATAGGTAGTGACAGGAGAGGAGTGACAGCTCACCTGCAGCCAGAGGTAGTGACAGGAGAGGAGTGACAGCTTACTTGCAGCAAGAGGGAGTGACAGGAGAGGAAAGATGGCACAGCTGCAGCCAGAGGTAGTAACAGGAGAGGAGTGACGGCAAACCTGCAGCCAGAGGTAGCGACAGGCGAGGAGTGACGGCTCTCCTGCAGCCAGAGGTAGTGACAGGAGAGGAGTGATGGCACAGCTGCAGCCAGAGGTAGTGACTGGCGAGGAGTGACGGCACACCTGCAGCCAGAGGTAGTGACAGGAGAGGAGTGACGGCACACCTGCAGCCAGAGGTAGTGACAGGAGAGGAGTGACGGCACACCTGCAGCCAGAGGTAGTGACAGGAGAGGAGTGACGGCACACCTGCAGCCAGAGGTAGTGACAGGAGAGGAGTGACGGCACAGCTGCAGCCAGAGGTAGTGACAGGAGAGGAGTGACGGCACAGCTGCAGCCAGAGGTAGTGACAGGAGAGGAGTGACTGCACACCTGCAGCCAGAGGTAGTGACAGGAGAGGAGTGACAGCTCACCTGCAGCCAGAGGTAGTGACAGCAGAGGAGTAACTGCACACCTGTAGCCAGAGGTAGTGTCAGGAGAGGAGTGACAGCTCACCTGCAGCCAGAGGAAGTGACAGGAGGAGTGCTGGCACAACTGCAGCCAGAGATAGTGACAGGAGAAGAGTGACAGCACAGCTACAGCCAGAGGAAGTGACAGGAGAGGAGTGACTGCACACCTGCATCTAGAGGTAGTGACAGGAGAGGAGTGACAGCACACCTGCAGCCAGAGGTACTGACAGGAGAGGAGTGACGGCACACCTGCAGCCAGATGTAGTGACAGCTCTCTCGCAGCCGAAGGAAGTGACAGCAGAAGCGTGATGGCACACCTGCAGCTAGCGGTAGTGACAGGAGAGGAGTGACGGCACACCTGCACCCAGAGGTAGTGACAGTAGAGGAGTGATGGCACAGCTGCAGCCAGAGGTAGTGACAGGAGAGGAGTGACGGCACACCTGCAGCCATAGGTAGTGACAGGAGAAGAGTGACGCACAACTGCAGCCAGAGGTTGTGACAGGAGAGGAGGGATGGCACACCTGCAGCTAGAGGTAGTGACAGGAGAGGAGTGACGGCACAGCTGCAGCCAGAGGTTGTGACAGGAGAGGAGTGATGGCACAGCTGCAGCCATAGGTAGTGACAGGAGAGGAGTGACGTCACAGCTGCAGCCAGAGGAAGTGACAGTAGAAGAGTGATGGCACACCTGAAGCCAGAGGTAGTGACAGGAGAGGAGTGACAGTAAACCTGCAGCCATAGGTAGTGACAGGAGAGGAGTGACAGCTCACCTGCAGCCAGAGGTAGTGACAGGAGAGGAGTGACAGCTTACTTGCAGCAAGAGGTAGTGACAGGAGAGGAGTGACGGCTCACCTGCAGCCAGAGGTAGTGACAGGAGAGGAGTGATGGCACAGCTGCAGCCAGAGGTAGTGACAGGAGAGGAGTGACGGCAAACCTGCAGCCAGAGATAGCGACAGGAGAGGAGTGACGGCTCACCTGCAGCCAGAGGTAGTGACAGGAGAGGAGTGATGGCACAGCTGCAGCCAGAGGTAGTGACAGGCGAGTAGTGACGGCACACCTGCAGCCAGAGGTAGTGACAGTCGAGGAGTGACGGCACACCTGCAGCCAGAGGTAGTGACAGGAGAGGAGTAACGGCTCACCTGCAGCCAGAGGTAGTGACAGGAGAGGAGTGACAGCACACCTGCAGCCAGAGGTAGTGATAGGAGAGGAGTGACGGCTCACCTGCAGCCAGAGGTAGTGACAGGAGAGGAGTGATGGCACAGCTGCAGCCAGAGGTAGTGACAGGAGAGGAGTGAAAGCTCACCTGCAGCCATAGGTAGTGACCGGAGAGGAGTGACAGCGCACCTGCAGCCAGAGGTAGCGACAGGAGAGGAGTGACGGCTCACCTGCAGCCAGAGGTAGTGACAGGAGAGGAGTGATGGCACAGCTGCTGCCAGAGGTAGTGACAGTCGAGGAATGACGGCACAGCTGCAGCCAGAGGTAGTGACAGGAGAGGAGTGACAGCACACCTGCAGCCAGAGGTAGTGACAGGAGAGGAGTGCCGGCACACCTGCAGCCAGAGGTAGTGACAGGAGAGGAGTGACGGCACACCTGCAGCCAGAGGTAGTGACAGGAGAGGAGTGCCGACACACCTGCAGCCAGAGGTCGTGACAGGAGAGGAGTGACGGCACACCTGCAGCCAGAGGTAGTGACAGGAGAGGAGTGATGGCACACCTTCAGCCAGAGGTAGTGACAGGAGAGGAGTGGCGGCGCACCTGCAGCCAGAGGTAGTGACAGGAGAGGAGTGACTGCACACCTGCGGCCAGAGGTAGTGACAGGAGAGGAGTGACAGCTCACCTGCAGCCAGAGGTAGTGACAGGAGAGGAGTGACGGCACACCTGCAGCCAGAGGTAGTGACAGGAGAGGAGTGCCGGCACACCTGCAGCCAGAGGTAGTGACAGGAGAGGAGTGACGGCACACCTGCAGCCAGAGGTAGTGACAGGAGAGGAGTAACGGCTCACCTGCAGCCAGAGGTAGTGACAGGAGAGGAGTGACAGCACACCTGCAGCCAGAGGTAGTGACAGGAGAGGAGTGATGGCACAGCTGCAGCCAGAGGTAGTGACAGGAGAGGAGTGAAAGCTCACCTGCAGCCATAGGTAGTGACCGGAGAGGAGTGACAGCGCACCTGCAGCCAGAGGTAGCGACAGGAGAGGAGTGACGGCTCACCTGCAGCCAGAGGTAGTGACAGGAGAGGAGTGATGGCACAGCTGCTGCCAGAGGTAGTGACAGTCGAGGAATGACAGCTCACCTGCAGCCAGAGGAAGTGACAGCAGAGGAGTAACTGCACACCTGTAGCCAGAGGTAGTGTCAGGAGAGGAGTGACAGCTCACCTGCAGCCAGAGGAAGTGACAGGAGGAGTGCTGGCACAACTGCAGCCAGAGATAGTGACAGGAGAAGAGTGACAGCACAGCTACAGCCAGAGGAAGTGACAGGAGAGGAGTGACTGCACACCTGCAGCCATAGGTACTGACAGTAGAGGAGTGACGGCACACCTGCAGCCAGATGTAGTGACAGGAGAGGAGTGACGGCACACCTGCAGCCAGAGGAAGTGACAGGAGAGGAGTGACAGCTCACCTGCAGCCAGAGGTAGTGACAGGAGAGGAGTGACAGCACACCTGCAGCCAGAGGTAGTGACAGGAGAGGAGTGACGGCACACCTGCAGCCAGATGTAGTGACAGCTCTCTCGCTGCCGAAGGAAGTGACAGGAGAAGCGTGATGGCACACCTGCAGCTAGCGGTAGTGACAGGAGAGGAGTGACGGCACACCTGCACCCAGACGTAGTGACAGTAGAGGAGTGA